>NW_016107559.1:1235017-1322974 GCF_001604975.1 Cebus imitator | reverse complement strand
AAATATCCTTTTCTTGGTTAGCCAGCTACTCCCATGCAGTGTCATTTCATTGCTAAGGATTCCCAAATCTATCTCTAACTCAGTTCTGCCCTCCAAATACCAGATTCTTGTAGCAACGCATTGCTGTACTTACCACTTGGATTTATTCTTTAATTCAGCAAATACCTATTAAGTATTATAACTTGTGGTCAGGCACAGCTAGGTACAAGGACTACAGTGGAAAACAATGCAACAATCAGTGCCTTTGTGGAACATATATTACAGATGGAAGATAGTGGGGGAAATACAAACGACTGTTAAAATTTAAAGGTAAAATATAGAGTATGATTGATGGTGATAGGTGCTAAAGGAAAAACAACAGAAAGGAGGGATTGGGAGATCAGAGGGAGAAAGGAGCCTGCCTCTTAGGGAAGGGGGCCGTAGTAGACCTCACTGGGGAGGTAATGTCGCACTGAAAACCTGAAGGAGGAGAAAGAGCTGCTTAGGTGGGCACCTGAGAAAAATCCATTCCGGGCTGGGGGATGGTTGCTGGAAGGCTCCTAAGAAAAGCATGCCGGGCATGTATAAGGAACACTAAGAAATCCAAGATGGCAGAGTGGTGCAGAGAAGGCCAGAGGAGAAGAGGAAGCCCCAGCAGCAATGGGGCAGGGCTGTAGGGTTGGGAGGGGTGGGCCATGCAAACCAGCACTTACTTGGGGATTTTACTCTGAGCAAGTTGCGATAGACTTGGGAAGTTTTGGACAGGGGAGTCAGGTTCTGACTTCTCTTTAAAAGGACCATCCTGCCTACTGTGTTGAGAACAAGCTGAAGGAGGGCAAGGTGGAAATCAGAGGGGCTGCTTAGGGGCTATTTCAATAATCCTACAAAAGATGATGGTGGCTCTGATGAATGTGGTAGCCATTCAGATGGTGAGAAATGATCAGACATTGAATTTATTTTGAAGAAAATGGCAGCTGAATTTTCTGAAGGATCAGATGTGCGGTACAAGGGAGAGGAATCATGGCGGACACTTAAACCATGTGCTGAGAAGGGGAAGTGTGACAGAAGCAGGTCTGGGGGGTAGGATTGGGGAAAAGATTGGAAGCTTAGTACTAAATATTCCCAGGTGGTTTTTGTATATATGTGTACAAAACAGACACCGAATTTGTTCCCAGTGTGCACGCACATGTGCGTGTGTGCACATACACACACACACACACACACACACACACAAATATATTCTTTCTCCTGCATATCCTTCATCTCCATTAACAAAACTATCCAACCAGGCATTCGTGCTAGATTTAAAGACCCAATTCCCTCTTCCTTACTGCAGCATTTAAGCATTCCCTCTAGGTCATCCCTGTCATCATTACACAGGTTCTCATTCCACGAATATAGCTGTTTTCTGTGCCAGGGTATAAATCTTTCTCTCAACACAGGTGATAACACTTGATCACCTTCTAGCTGACCTTGCTTGACAAATATCAACTCATTCTTTAAGGCACGACTTAAATATTTCTTCTTCTCTGTAGCCTTCATGAGCCCAACAGCAAAACAGCTACTCACTCCTGTTATTTCAAGTATCTCTTATTCAACAAGCCAATATTACTTTTTCTCCTTTGGGCATCTGTTGGTACTTATAGTATAGCATGCATGTGGACATGATGAGAGATGAGGCCACGGGAGGAACGGAGAATGGGTTCATAAAGGATCTTGAACATCATGCTGTGAGCATTGTACTTACTCATCAAGTTGAGAGAGAACAATGGGGGCGCTTCAAGAAAACAGAGGGTTTAATATGAGTCTTCAAGAATTCACTCCAGCAACCATGTGAAGGGTGAGCTGGCGGGTAAAGTAAGTCAGACAAGATTTGATAAGCTCCTGAAATAAGGCAGGTTTCTTGGGGATGGAGAATATAGAACAGATCTGGCTTTTCTGAACTAGGCTGCAGCAGGCTTATGGATAATATTTAGTAAGCCTTGCCATTTACCAGGCACTATTTTAATCATTACACCTGTATCAACTTATTTAATCCTCTCAACCATCTCATGCAGGAAACAGTGTTCTTAGCTCCATTTTACATGGGAGTTAAACTAGTATTTGGATAGGATTGAGTAAGTCGCCCAAGTCACATGGCTCTGAAGTAAAAGTGCCTAGATGTGAATATAGGCAGCTGCTCCAGAGCCCATGTTCTTCTTCCTCACCGTTCTACCTCCTACAACATAGTGTTTTCATATAAAGCTATATTTAGCTGAGCAAGAATATTTTTCCAACCCATATTAATCCAAATTTAACGTCTACTTTAATAACTTTTGCAAAGTCTCCCTTTCAAAATATACCATTTGTGAACAGTACATGCTATAACTTGTATTTTTATGGATACTTAACCACTATGTGATGTTTTTCTTAACCTTTTTTCCCCTTCAGTCAAATGAAGGGAAACATCTAGCATATGGAAGCATTTCCACTCTACAAGTTGCACTGAAGGGTAATATTATGCAATTTGCAAACACTGTCAAATAAAATATAAATATGCATTAGAAAAATGCTGTGTGGAGACAAATATATCTTTGTATCAGTGATTCATTTGGTCAATCATTTTTTTATTCAACAAACATTAATCAGTAATCTGTGTTATGACAGGAGCAGTGGTCAGCAGTGGGAAGAGAGAGATGAATAAGACTTATCCCTTGTCATTGAGGAAAACTCACAGGCTTGTGATTTTTATTTGTAAATGATCATGGCTGGGTGAAAAATTTTCAGTTGACTCTCATGACTTATTAACCATCTCAAAGATAAAGGAAGTCCTATGTTTTGACTCATGTAGACCTATGGTCTTTAACCCAGTTCTGCCTTTAGCACCTAGACATGTTGTCCCATCTATCTGAGCCTCAATTTCCGCAACTTAAAATAAGACACTATCTAACAGGATGGTGGTGAAAATTAGGGATACACTTAACACATAGATGCTAGTTTGAATCAGGGTAGTTCAATAAGTGACTAATGTGGCTTTTTATTTTTCAATTACCAGTACCATTTCCAAGGGTCCAGTCAAAAGTCACACCTGTTCCAAAACTAGCAGACAAAAACAAATAAAAACCTGGTGGCTTCGGGTAGAAAGGAGATGGCCTATCAGCAACTGAATGGGCCAAGTTTTTGCAAAAGCAAACCTGGAATATGCTGACATACTTTGTCAACAGCTAATACACGCAAGGAGGAAGAGCAAGTTTTTTGAGCATCAGCTTATGAAGGAGGAATGAAACTTGCTAAAGAAATGGTGAAGACTTGTACAGCAATGAAGAGAACAGCTACTTAAGAACCAGTATCCCCGGAGAGAGAGAAAATTGTTCTCCTGAAGATATTCTAATAGCTTTTCTTTAGTGGAATAACACCAGCAAAATAGTTGGTTCTCTCTTGACAGGGGGCCCCAGTAAACAAGATTCCAGGAATGAGACAGTCCCACCCATCACTGTAGGTGTGAGTCAACAGGGGATTCCCCGCAGAAACCTCATAATAAAAAACCAAAAATGGTCAGACTCGTTCTCTTGCTTCAACATGGCAGGCAGCTTATCCTAGGGGAGTACCAGATGGAAAGAGCTAACAGGGAAGGGAACTCATAAATATCACACACATTTCATGTGTCAAGTAGTCAAGTATTTTGTCAGGCTTCTTCCTTGGTTAACTTATCTAATATTCCTAACAACTCAATTAGGTAGGTCGTTATTATTTCTAGTTAACTGGGTGAGGAAACTGAAACTCGGAGAGGTAAGTTGGATTTCTCCTGAAGCTGTTCAACAGGTTTTCTCCAAAAAGATACCGGCACCTCACCACTAGTAGGTGGAATTTGAATCTAGATCTTTCTGACATCAAAAGCTATGTTCATTCTGCCACTCTGTGTCTTGGAGTAAATCTGAAATCAGTTGGTTTAGGCCATCTGATTGTTTTCCATTTGTCAGACCACGCTCTTTCCCTCAAGACAAGTCTCTTAACTTCTCTTCTATCTGCCATGGATCCCCAGGAGACTGGCCTGTATAATGAGTATCACAAATCTCCCTTGCCCTCTGGCTTTTGGTTGGACTTGGCCAGTGAGAAGTGCCAGCAAGTAATCAGAAGGCAAAAAGGAGACAGAGATTGAGGTATTTATTCTTCCGTATATTCCCAGCCTTGTTGCACTGAGCTGTGGCTGTGTTTCTACCACTCTAGGTCTACTAAGCCATGCTTGTTCCAAAGCTCCAGCATTCAAGTTCTATTTCTGGCTCTTCTGCCTGAGACAATAAAACCTCCTGCTATTGACAATTCTTGGATGTCTAACCATTCCTTGTTGATTCTTTTAACACTGTGCATGTGTCTATAGATACTGTCTTTATGAAACTATATTCAGCTAAATCCTTTTGAGTGTACCATTTTGCTCCCTGCTAAGACTCCAATAATATAGTATTGAGCTAAAAATTAGTGTATATTTAATTCCATCATAGTTTAGAGACTTAAATTGGCCTTAAGATGTCTAGTAAATAGCATTGTCTTACACCTTATGGAAGTGAATCAGCTGAAATTACAGTGAACACATTTTGTTTGGAGCTGCTAGCTTGCTGCAGGGCCCATAAACTCCCCACATGTTATTGGCAACCACTATGGTGAATGAAATTTCCCAGTCGCACTTGGTATGTGACGTTTTTCCGTGAGGCCATGCTACAAAGATGAAATCCAAAGAATATGAAAACATGCCTTATGAACCCTGCCAAGAAGTTCTCTAGAATGTATGCAAAATGGAACTAAAAGCATTTGTAACTCTGTCATAGAAAGTGGGGCTGTGGTTGGGAGAAACTTGACTGAAATCACTTGAGCCCCTGCGACGCTGGCTTTTGGGAATGATGAGTGAGTACTTTGTAAATGAACTGAGAAACGTTTCAGCCTTAATTACCTTTTTGAAGCTTTCGGAGGGCTCCTACACAATAGCAGTTTGTCCATGAAACACATAAATCAAAGGGCCAACCTTGAGGCCTGAAGTCATACCTCAGTGAGTCTGTTAGGTGAAGGCCAAGACTCTGTTTACACATGCAAAAACAAAGTTGAGATTTTAGCTCCTTATCCTAAAACGTTTGTCTCCCCCACTCCCCAAAAAGTGCACCAAACAATTGCTACCTACCTACCCTGAAAAGTATCTGTACAATAGTCTTGGTATCTGCCTTAATCCACACACAAAGACCTACCATATGTTATTTACAGGCACAACTTCCAGGAGGTGTTTCTCTCTCGGAACATTTCAGAAGACGCCATTGTTGCTGTTGGGGTTCTTTGGTCTTGTGGCTTTTGGCACTAAGGCAAACATGGTAACTGCAATTTTCATGCATTCTCCCCAGAAGGACATTTTATGAGAGAATATGTTTTCTCTTCTAAAGCTATCTATGAATTATTCAGTATCTACCCTCTCTCTCCCTCAAGTCCATCCCAATACAGTTTTCCTGCAAAAACTTTTAGGGCTTTCCACTCACAGTAGGTGTTCAGATTTTTGCATGCATAAATATAAGTGCTTCATGAATAGATTTTTATTTCTAGTCTGTAAGAATTTTTTTGTGGGATGAGGAACATAATTAAATTTGTTTTAATTGCCCTGAACATTGGAGGTGTTTTTCTTCATCTGTCTCTTAGCTTATGTGGCCTCAGACAAGTTACACAGCATCTCTGGCTTTTCCCATCCATTGAACAGGGACATGAGCTTTTGCTTCATTGCACTGTTGTGATGATTAAATGCTCCAATTTTTGTGAACCGCCTAGCATGATGATGGGCATATTAAAGAGGTTTACCAATGCCCAGCCCATGCCACTCCTTCTGAACTGTAAACATGAACATACCATGTAAATGGATATAAAGAAGGATGGACAGGGCCAGAGAAGATTTCCTGTTTGGAAGAAACCTGGATTTAATGGTTTCGTGGACAATCTGGTTTCACCCTACTCAAATCTTTGCTAATGTTTTAGACCTTGGACTCAGGTCACTTTTTTCAGGCATCCATAGTGGGCAGGTAGTTTTATTACTAGAAATATTTCAGATGATGAATTTTATATTTTATCCATTTTTTTTCTATTTCTAGATCCTCTCCTAGCTTTTCAGCAGATGCCATTTGGTCCCTGATAGTTTACCAAGTTTCTAATACCATATGTATTTCCGATACCATTTGACTTCTATTTTACCATCATTTATAAACATTTCCTGTGTGCCAGGCACAGTAGGGTTATAGTAATAAATAACCTGTGGTTCCTAAGCTACAAAAATTTACATTTCCATAAGGGAGACAGATCAACAAATAAATTCTACAGCGTAAACATGATGGAGGGATATGAGATGTTGTTGCAACCAGAAGACGACCTGCACTCTTAGTGTCATGGGACTTGCAGAGTTGGCACTTGCACCACCCTGAGAATGAGAGTTTTCTTAAATTTTGTGCCCCAGATGCCTCACTTGCCTCACCTGGCCCTGGTGGAAACACAACAGAGAAACACCCAGCTCTCCTTTGTGGAATCTAAACATTTTCCCAGAGCAGATGACTTGGAGCCCAAGCCTTTGAGAAAGGGCAAGCGTTAGCCAGGCAAAGAAAGAAGGGTGGGAAAGGTAGGGCTGTCAGCAAGTGTACAACCACAGAGGAGAGAGCAAGCATAGCACACAGATGCACCTGCAAGTGGATTGATATGGCTGCATCACTGCAAGGTGGCTTGGAGAGGTGGGCGCCAGGACAGGGATTGCCTAAGGATGAAAAAACAGCCAGTTCAAGTATCCAGGAGAGAAACATACTGTATGTTTAGAAGGACCAAGTCATTTAATCATTGAACTAGGATGCATTTGAGGATGAAAGAGGGTACTACCCGTAGTTGCTAAAGCAGTAAGATCAAACAGAAATGTGTATGAATACACTGCATCTGCAGTATACAGCAAGCTAATGTCTCCTAACATTGTCCTCAATGTAGTGCCTCTTCCACTTTCCCTAGGTCTTGGAGGTACTTTATTCTTCTTTAGTATATGCGGAAGACCTCAGGGAAACAAAGAATGTCAGGAAAATTGCTTGTGTTAGGAACCCAGTAAGATCCCTTTATAAATGTGAGGTTTGAAACCATGTTTGGGCCAGTATCACTCCTTGTGTGTAAAGACCATGTGACCAACTCAGCAAAGATCTTTCTGCTTTTGAACACTCTGCGCTTCTGAACATGTATATATTATGAGTTTTGATTTACAAATGCTGAAAGGATTGCAGACTTTCTGTCCACAGTAGTGAATGAGCCAGACATTTTAAAAGTTTACTCCAGCAAACATGATGCCAGTGTCAACTGAAGAATGACGAGGTTCATCAATTTATAAAGAAGAGTTTTGTTTCTCATAAAGGGCTGCAGCCTGCAGGGTAGCCCTTCTGATAGGCTGGGAAGCATAGCCTCTCGTCAGAAGCCGAGAACAGACACTTGGAGGTAAGGGCAAAGGAAACAGGAATTTATGCCAAGCAGAGTGGCTGAAGATACATATTTAAAAAGCTATAAGAGGAGTCATGAATATTTATAAAAGGAGAAACACACGCAAGTGCAATTGAGCTTCATGACCTTTCATAGCTCCCATGTATAAAAAACAGCTGTATTAGCATTATTTGAGGGTGGAATTTTCTGCCTTCTGAAGGCAAAAGCTGAAGCAGAGGATATTAAAATGCTTACTGTGCATTTTCTGTAGTACAACTCCATGGTTAGTGGTCTCTTATCAGGCCAAAAGGCAAGGCACTCTCAGATAGGTGGTTGCTAACAGCGGTTAAATCTTTTCCCAGCACTTGAGGCAGCCAAGGCGGGCGGACCATTAGGTCAGAAATTCAAGACCGGCCTGGCCAACATAGTGAAACCCCTTCTCTACTAAAAATACAAAAAGTCAGCTGGGTGTGGTGGCAGGCACCTGTAATCCCACCTATTCAGGAGGCTGAGGCAGGAGAGTCGCTTGAACCTGAAAGGCAGAGGTTGCAGTGAGCCCAGATCATGCCACTGCACTCCAGCCTGGGTGACAGCACAGGACTCTGTCTGAAAAAAAAAGAAAGAAAAAAGAAAGGCTGGTTTCTGTTTAGCCCTTAGAGAAAAAAGGTTAATGGTGACAGGAAGTCTAAGGAGGTGTGTCTGATCTCTTATCTCATCATGGCCAAGAACTCAGCTTCGAGGTTACTCTTGGGTCCCCTTGGCCAAGAGAGGGTCCGTTCAGTTGATTGGAGGGCTTAGAATTTTACTCTTATTTCTCACCAGTCAGCCAACTCATCCATGTTACCCTCCAAAGGGCTCCAAAGATTTCTGGCCAACTTTTGCTGATAGAATGCAATGAGATTCTAGACTTGAATGAAGTTTTGATGCAAACGCTAAAAGAAAATTGTTATGAAAGAGAATACTCATTTATTTAATGATATTTCATACAAATTAGGGCTTTTTGTACATGTCCCTTACTCTCACAACATTATAATGTGGATATAATTTTATCTATTTCATTTTTTATTATTAATACAGAAAAGTACAGGGACTAGTGTAATGAACCCCCATATGTATATTCGCCTGGCTTGAAATAACAGTTAACAACCCTTCATATTTTAATTCATAGGTATAATCACATGCATACATGTACACATGCACATGCACATACACATACACACACAAAAAAACTTTCAAAGTAAAACAGAGGTGTCAGGATATTTGTCCCTTAAATAACTTGTTACGCATTTCTAAATGGTAATATTTGTTTCCTTCAAATAATAATATCTAATAAAATTAACAACAAAATCAACAGTAATATCCTAATATTGTCTACTATAATTTTTGTATTCACATCTTCACATTTGCATTCCAAATTTTCCCGGTTTTATCTTCAAACTTAGACCAATCAAGGACCATGTATGGAAGGTACCTGTTATGTCTCTTGCCTATTAACTCTTCTTTAATCTAGAGCAGCCCCAACCTCCTAGGACAATTGAAGAGGTCAAGCCAGTTGTCATGTAGAATGACTGTTTTTAGATTTTGTTCTCTTGTGGTGGTATTTCCTTGTGACATCTATTCCTTTTGCTTCCAGCAAGCTGGAAGTCGGATCTAAAGGTGAGGTTATACGCTACTTAAAAGTTTTTGGGAGGATAATATCATAGGTGAGTCTTTTTTTCGTCATACATCTGATTGCCCATAAAGGATATTAGTGATAATAACATCTATCAAATTGGGCCCATTTAGAGAGGAAAATCCTAAAGTTATGGAGGTTAGTTGCATACCTAAAGTCATACAGTTAGTAAGAGACTGAAGCAGAATTTAAGTGTTACATACTTATGCAAGTCAGGGTGTGAGGGCTGATGAAGTTATTCTCAAACCCTCCTAGGTGGACAAAGTAGAACTAAAAAATGAAGCATGCAAGTAAAACCACAAGGCACAATCATGGAAAAAGAATTGCCTTCAATAAGGGAAATGAGGCTGTGGGGTTGTGACCAGTTCAACATTTGACCCAAGAAAACTTTGGTGGAAAACTTTTTAAAAGATTATGTTACAGTCAATTAGGTGTCAGAAGTAAAATAAACTTTTGTATGCTTTCTTACAGATTTGCACTACAATGGTTGAGGGGCTTGCGTAAGGCAACGTCCTTATTCACCTGTCACATAATCAGCATTTGCTAGCTATTTGTCAAATGAACGAAGCTATTTGTGTTAAGTGTTGATACCATATTCTACTTCAATCCAGCGACCAATCAATCCCAAGGGCCATGGATCCTAGTTCCTCAACATATCTTGACTCTATCTTCTGCAGTTTCTCTCACTGCTTTAGAGCAAGGCACCCTGTCCCTCCCAAAACAATACTGCGATAGTATCCTCATCTGTCCACTTGGGTCCCTTTCCAATCCACTCTCAACACTGCTGCCAAATAATTTTTAACATAGCAAGTTGGATTTGAAATTAGGCCTACATCCTTTCAGTGGCTTCCAATGACACTTAGGATAAAATGCAAGAGCTTTACCTTGTCTTATGAGGCTCTGCATAATCTGCCTTCCATCTACTTCTCCAGGCTTATCTTTTCCTTTATATATTTTTGTTATTTTGCTCTAAGTCCTATGGTTTTCTCCAATTACTTGAATATGTTCCTCTTTTTCCTGCTTCTTAGGCTTTGTATATGCTGTTCCCTTTCCTTGTATCCTGGTATCTTTCCTGGTATGCTCATGCTCTGCTTTGTAGCACAGATATCTGTACTATTTCACCTCCAATAGCATTTGGGTTTTTTTCTTTGTTTACTTTTTGTTTTTTTGAGATGGAGTCTTACACTGTTGCTCAGGCTAGGAGTGCAGTGGTGTGATCTCAGCTCACCGTAACCTCTGCCTCCTGGGTTCAAGCGATTCTCCTGCCTCAGCCTCCGGAGTAGCTGGGATTACAGGCACATGCTACCGCACCCAGCTTATCTTTTGTATCTGTAGTAGAGATTGGGTTTCACCATGTTGCCAGCCTGGTCTTGAACTCCTGACCTTGTGATCTGTCTGCCTTAGCCTCCTAAAGTGCTGGGATTATAGTAGTATTTTAGGGGTACTTTCCCTGACTCTAAGAATGGGTTAGAGCTCCCTAGCAAAGACCCTTGTTCAATGTCTTGCTTTTACTTTGTAGGTCTAATCAAGTTCGTGAGTAAAAATAATTGCTTGTATATATGTATGTCTCTCTAACTAAACTATAAGGGTCTACCTAGGTCATACTCAAGCCTGTAATCCCCAGCACTCTTTATAGGCCTAGAACAAAGTACATGCTTAACAAAAATTTATTAAAAGTGTAAATGAATGAATGAATTTCTCATTTCATATATCTAATTAATACATTTCTAAGACTGGTTCGTGCTTGTGAACCTCGGTTTTCCATATACTTTCAGCTCTGAAGGCCTCTTTTGTCAGCCAGGTGTGTCCAATATCAGGGTGTTGGCTGCCCTCAGATGGGTTCCAAACATTGGTATGGGGCAGATTATGCCTTCATTCATGTCAATTGCAATTGGTAAGTGCAAATATAAAAGCCAGGGTAGCCCAAAAGATGTAGCTCTCCAGATTGAGGTGGTGGAGCTGAGGAAGAAAGGATGTCAGAGAGGACTCCCTAAATGAGAGGATTCCTGACATGAGTTGTAGAGTTGTTTATGAGTTGGCCATGGAAATAAAGATATGTATGATACACATTGCAACCAGACGGAAGAGCATGTGCAAAGGCATGGGAGGAAGACAGAATACGGCACTTTCAGGGCACTGTAAGCAGTTTGGTGTGGCCAAAGAACTAGCAATGAAACCAGAAGCTAGAGGGCTAAATGAGGTCTTGATCACAAAGCATCTTCTAGCCATGTGAAGTTGCTTAAACTTCATGTGAAGGGCAATGGGAAACCAAGGAAGGAGGAATAGCAAAGAATAACATGACCAGATACAATTGTTTAAGCAATTGCACAAAAAATGGTTCAGATAAACAGAAAGACACACACTCCAAATTCAATTTGGTAAGTATACTGAATTTGATTTAATACTTGACTTTGTCAGGGCGTGTTTTTATGCTTCTTTATCCACTTGCCAAATCAAACATGCCTATAGCACTGTGTGGAAGTAGCATAATCTGCTCTTTAACCCTTTTCTCCTCTAGTGCAGAGAGGTTTGAGTTAATACACTGCTTGATTACTTACACATGGTGAAGGGTCCTTCTCAAGCTGCCCCAGATAGTTGAGTTCTGCTGCTGGCTTTATAGGCTTTATTTATTTAGCCAGAGCTGGAAACATGGAAAACAACAGCCTCTGAGCACGTGGATGGGTTTCCCTGCAGGAGTCTGAGCTGGCAGTTATTTTAATTAGCAACACATTTTATAAGGGCAGAATCAGGAATGGAAACATGTCAAGGCCTCTTTAGTTATTGAGTTTGGCAGGTTCCTGTGAGTATGCCCGGGCATGGTAATCAGCTCTCAATTACTCTTCATCTCTCCCAAGGAAACCACGTGCACAGAAGAGCTCTCTCTGCATAGAGCCCCCTTGGGAATTGGAGGACTTATCAATATGACACACAAAGAGTGGAGGATTCAGGAGTCCTTCTGGCACCAGCTCTGGGAAATACAGTCTTCTCAAGGTAGACCTAAAGTCATTCTTCTTTGATCTAGCCCCAGACTAGTTTCTCAGTTCTCATAACCTTTCTAGAACCAGTCCTTCTAGATATGCAACCCAGTTTACTAAATTTATCTGTCTATCACATCCACTATGCAGCAAAAAATTGATTTCCCCTTTTTATTGCCACGATGGTTTCGAGCATCCCAAATGTATATGTGTATAATATAAACACACATACATATATAATTATTGACTTCAGATATATCTAAAATAAACCATAGTACAGTAGTCTCCTCTCATCTGTGGCTTTGCTTTGAATGGTTTCAGTTACCCACAGTCCACCAAAAATAGTTGAGTACAGTACATTAAGACATTTTGTGAGACAGAGAAACCATATTTAGATCATTTTAATTACATCATTATTTTCTTATTAATCTCTTACTGTGCCTAATTTATAAGTTACACGTTATCAAAGGTATGTAGTTATAGAAAAAACAATAGAGTATAGGGTTCAGTACTATCCACAGGCTCAGGCATTCACTGAGGCTCTTGGAACATACCCCATAAATAGGGAGGGGACTACTGTAGACTCGTACATCTCGAAATGAGTGGTAACTGTATACTGTTCTAACAAGAAGTTCTAAATGAACAGCTTAAGCTGATAGGCTACTATCTTCTATTAACTTATCCATTTGTATAATCATTGTGCCAGATATCAGCTAAGTGCAGGAGATATGAAAGAAAACAGGTCTCTGATTATGAGAAACTCTCAATTTAAAGGGGAAAGTGACCCATGGACTAAAATACAAGTTTAGAACAAAGTAGCAAGAATGGTGACAGACAGGACCACAAGGCTCTCTGATTTCCAGGTGGCAGAAGCTAACTTTGATGCAATGTAACAGAGCAGGAGAATTTGCTGGATGGATAAATATATTGCATTAAGTTCAAAGTCTTATTTTGGAAGCAACCAGGCCCCTAGACCGTAGACACGGCTACTTTCTCAGGATGGGGAAGGGGAAAGAGAAAAAGAAATTCTTATATCCTAAAAAATAAAATGACCTGCAATTTCAAATATATATTTGGTGAAACACTACTTGTATAGCACCTTCAGTTTTTAGGCCAAGGATGTCAGGATTGTGACCCAGCGGGTGAGGAAGCCTGAGCAACAAGTGACAGAAGCCCATAAAAAGAATTCTAATTTCTAGTATCAAACAAGGCCTTCTTCTGCCCTACAAATACCTCCTAAAAACTATAAGCTAAAGGGCTTTTCAGGAGCACTCCTTTGTCAGACCATCAACCTGAACACCTAAGTTATTATTATTTAAAAAAAAAAACAACTCTTCCATCGTGGTTCACCAACACATAAATAATGACCTGCACAACGCCTCAGAACCAAAACCAAAGGATTACAAGCTTTTGTTAATCCATGTTGGAGCATATTTGGGTCAAAAGAGAAGAGCAGCGGCCTTGATTTGGGGGTACCTGGCCTCCAGTTTAATATCTGTTTTCTTGATATTAAAAAACACATTTTAAAATATGAGACTACTTTCACTTTCAGAATTTAGTATTCACAGCCAGAACTGTTAGCAGAAAATCCAAGTCTTCCCAGGAAGTGACTGCAATAAAAAGTAGAGATGACATTGGTTGCAAACTTAACAGTCATGTTAGGTGGAGCCCACCTTCATTCATTTTCAAGCATGCATTCAACCAACATATGGCTCCTATTGAGTACTTCCTCCCTGCGAGGATCTGTGGAGAAGCCAAGGATGGCAGAGTACAGTCACTGAGCACACATTACTTTCAGTCCAAAAGCAGGGATAGACAAGAAACCAGATAGCAGAAGAGCACAGCAGAGTACTCCAAACAGGTACCAAGTGCTGAAGAAGCAATATATAGATGAGTTCAACCTGGGGCCAGAACTGGCTTCATGGGCATGCAGTCCATGCTCAGAGAGTCCCCATCTTGAACTTCTTAATAATTTTATCTTTGAATTTGACTTTCACAAGTGAAGTTTGATAGGACAATAGAGCATGTTCCTGGCACTGGAACCTCCAGCTCCTGTGCATTCTCACTTCCCACCACATCCCCATCTGCCTTGAATGCATTCTTGGCCTCCTGCTCCCCCGACTCTGGCTCCCAGCTCCTCTCTATATCCCACAACTGCTGAACACTTCATCCAGGGCAGCAACTGGGTCTTGTTGCACAAAAAGATCTGCCTTCTGCCCTTGCCTTCCAGCCCAGCAAGGGCCTGCAGGCGTGGAATGGGGAAGTACCTGGCACTTGCCCTGCAGCTTCTCTGAATGGGTCAAGGCAGTGACTGTCCTTGCCATGAACTAGTAGCATCACAACACCTCTGGCGGGTGACTTGGTGGAGAACTGCCACCCACTCCTATGGGGGTAGGGAGAATGTCACTATACAGAGGTTCCTGGCCTTTAGAGGATACCCATTCACACCTGGGATGGCAATCCTGTGGAAAAGGGAGATTGACTTCCCCAGCTTGGGTCTTGCATTTTCACTTTCCATGGGCTCTGCAAATTATGTGACCATCTCTACTAGGAATCCAGATCAGAATGACCTTAAAGCCTCTGTTTCCTGCAATGTCCCACAAAGATTGGGACCATGCAGGGCAGGGTATCAGTATGAGGTCAGAGTGCTTCAGCCAGCCTCATACCAAATGTCTAGGCAGGAACCTGGCAGCTCAGCTGCAGCAACGCTGGGCCCCCACACCAGCTGCCAGGGAGAACATCCACCACTCTTCCTGCCCAATGGCAGCTCTGATGGTGTCCATATCGTCTCCTTCCTTCTCTCTTCCCATCAAAGACCACTCTGTTTTAGTGCACAGAAGCAATTCTCCACATACAGAATGCTTTAGAGAAATCATGCTGGTGGTGACAGGTAGATGGGATTGAATGAGGACAGACAGGAGGGGTCTTTGAAAAGCTTGTGTGCACAATGGGAAAGAACTGAACAAGGGAGGAGGCAAAAAAGAAAAGGAAATAAAAGGAAAGGAGACCATCTGTCCTGGCTTGCACAGAACTTTGGGGTGTGAAACCCAGCATGTGAAACTTTTGGTGCTAAATCGAGGACAGTATGAGGCAAACTAAGTTGGTTGATTACCCTAGAAGGTCAAGTCATAGAACTGAGCAGCAACTAATGATGCGTTTTATGACTCTAAAGGTCTTTCTCTTTCATTATCAGATCTCATCCTGGCAACAGTCATGTGAGACAGACTGTTCCATTTAATTTATGAAGAAACCTGGGGCTCAAGAACACAGGTGACTTACCAGAAACCTAATAGCTAACAAGTACTGGAATAAGATTGCACATCCAGATCAGCTAGTGAATAGAAATTATAGGGTCTGACAAGTGATTGAATGTGTTGAGGAAGAAAGAGAATAAACAGGCTTTTTAGTTGACTGAGAGAACATTTCCGCGAAAAGAAATAAGGAAATGAGGAGAAAAGAATCTTTGGGAGAGAAAAGATGGGTTTGGTTTGGAGAGTATCATGCTCTGAATTCACTGAGCAACATGAAATTTCTCAGTGGGCTGATGTCTTGAAAACGATCAGCCAAAATTATGTTTACTTAATAGATCAATCTGTCTTGGATACTGCGAACTCTGACACACACCTTGGCAATGACTTTCTGCTTCTACTCAGAAAATATTCTGGGTCCCCTTCCTGATAAGATAAGCAAAGAACTGGCAGTAAATTACTGTGATTGTACAGTGGTCAGGAATACGCAAGATGTGGCCAATTATCTGTAAAGAACCTGAGTGTGGGAACCACAAAATAGCATCAACTGGGGGAAGAAAACAAGTTGGGGTGCAATCTTTAGAATTTTTTCATTCACCTTTAAATTTATTTACTTTTTATTTTTTTGAGACAGGGTCTTGCTCTGTTGCCTAGGCTGGAGTGCAGTGGCGTGATCTAGGCTCACTGCAGCCTTGACCTCCTGGGATCAAGCAATCCTCCCACCTCAGCTTCCGAGTATCTGGGACTATAGACACATGCCACTATGCCTGGCTAGTTTTTGTATTGTTTGAAGAGACAGGGTTTCGTCATGTTGCCCAGGCTGGTCATGGACTCCTGGGCTCAAGCGATCAACCCACTTCAGCCTCCCAAAGTGTAAATTTATTTCTTTGGCAATCAATATCCAAAACCTGTGCTACACTTGGGGAATGCAGAGTCACAGTGCTGCCATTGAGAAGCTCATAACACATCTCTGAGGCTCTTAGGCTGAGACTCGGGTTATAATAACAGGTCTGTACAATGTTTTGAAGGAAATTGCCAACAGAATTAGGCAAGTGGGGGATTGAAGAATGCACTAAAAAATTTCCAGGTAGAAAGGCATAAGAAAGTGCAGCCCATTCCTTTTGCATTTATTCAACAAATATTTATTTAGCCTCTTTAACGGGCCTGGTATCTTTTAGGTGGATTGAGCTCAAGAAACATGGCTCCTATTTCCACTATCCAGTGACTCCTCCAAAGAAGACCATAACTTTCTGGAAAAGCGCAAGGACTGTAAGTGAAAAATAGGGGGTGGCTCCAAAGAGAAATTCCCCTCTATATTTCTCTCTGGTAAACTTACCTAAGGGTTGGGTAGACACACAGTCCAAGAATCTATGGAATGCATACAACCAACATGGATGCTTACCATTTGGTAAGTATACACCATATTCTTGGCACAGTTTACACTCATTCTAATTTTGCTTCTGATACTAAAACAGAAACTCAGAGGGGTTAAATATGCCCTCAAGGCCACACAGCCAATAAGAGAGAGTCGAGTGTGTTTCTGACTCATATCCTATGCTCCTACCACAGCACTGAACTTCTCCAGAGCCTGTAACTACAGTGTAACTATTTAACCATGAAATTTTTAATCCTTCAGATCTCACATTCCACCAGTTGTTTTACTGTTATCCTCATTCTTCTTACCAGTATACACATTCATAAGTAACAAGCAGGACTTTTGTGGCACCCATATTTCACAATTGAATTACTCCTGGGTTCTTTTAGGCTCTTCCAAATAGGGAAGAGCTAGATAAAATTAATTATTAGATGAATTTTAAGATCTCTCCTTCACTTGAAATGCTGATTCCTTGAAAACTTCAGAATGAGGCTTCAAATCAATCTGTTGACTTTCACTGGTCACCAATATATTTGAAATTTCCCCTCCTATTCTCCCAGATTTGTTTGTTTGTTGTTTGCTTTTGTTTGTTTGAGTGATTGTTTTACTGTGTATTTAATTCTCCCAAAATGCTAGTAGAGATTAGCAAAGTTATGCAAGACCTCACATTATCAATCTAGGCTATTCAAAGCATATGCTAGCACTGTTTCATGGACATTATTCCTCTTGGTTACACTTTATGACAACCAAACAGAGCTTTTGCTACAAACAAAGCTGCAACTACAAAATAAAGTTTTGAAAAAGAGTGTCTGGGCAAGGCACAAGTGAAGACTGTATCTCTGAAATTGACTCTTGGTTTTTAGAAACAGAAGTGGGGCAGGGGGAGAGGGGAGAAGAGAGGATTGTGCCTCCTGAAATTCAGAGAATCAATCCAGAGAGGCAGCCCAGGCTTACTTCTGTGGCTGAGAACTTTGACTCCAGCTTCCATCTGGTTTCCATAAGGCAAGGGAACTTGGCAAATGGCTGGCCACGTAACTTCAGCACGTGCACATCCTGACCACGAGCACCAGTAAAAAGAGCCAAAGGGAACAGACAAATTTCTCTTTGTTCCTCTGTACAGTCTAGGGAAGAAAAAGTTGCTTTCAACAGAAGCGGCATGCTTACAACCCTATTGGGCAATGCCTTAGTCCATTTTCTGTTGCTATAACAGAAAACCACAGACTGAATAATTTATAAAGAAAACAAGTTTATTTAGCTCACCATTCTGGAATCTGGGAAGTCCAAAAGCATGGCTCTGGCATCTGATAAGTGTCTTCTTGCTCCATCATTACATGGCAGAGGGTATCATATGGCAAGAGGGCAAGCAAGAGTGTACCTGCTCATCATGTCTCTCTCCTTTTTTTTTTTTTTTTTTTTAAAAAAAAGCCACCAGTCCCATCATGGAAGCCCACAGTAATGCTTTTATATAATTCTAGTTACTTACCAAAGACTATACCTCCAAATACATCAACATATGAATTTGGGGATTATGTTTTCAGCACATAAAATTTTGAGAGGTACATTCAAACCACAGTGGGCAGGTTCATAAAGAATTGCCCATTTAACTGCATCAAAAATGCCCAACTCCCACTGAGATGATGTTACCAATTATTCTAAAAATGTCTGGTAAATGTTCTAACTCCACTGCTGCATTTAATTCTATAAGGTGTGTGCACAGGCAGCAGGATCTAAGTGAAAGAGCCTAAACTTAGATCTAGATGGATATGGTATAAGTCAACAGTTCTGTTACTCATAACTGAAGCCTTGAACAAGTTAGTTAAGCTGTTTGAATAACATACAGAGTATTCTGTAATGTATGAGATTTTTTGTGAGACTATATATATATATATGTATGTATGTGTATATATATATATATATATATATATATATATATATATATGTATAAAACATCCTGTACACAGCAGGTGCTTAATAAATAGTATTTATCATTAAGTTTGAGGTGATGCTTTCCTCCAAGATTTTAATTATTAAAACAGGCTCACAGTGTGTCTGGCTCTAGAATACTGTACCTACATCATCTCCATTAATGTTTTGAATATACTTTGTTTTTATATTATGCCACTTATAATGCTTCAGTTAAAATAATTATGGAATGTCTATTTAAAGGGAGTCTTCAGCTCCATGGCCTCACAGACGAGAATGTTGTAGCAGGAAAAAAATACGCACAGCAAGTCAGTGGCAGATCCAGGGCTATCCCAGTATCCTAAATCTCAGTTTTCTGTCTACTATTTCACCTGCCTTCATAAATGTTTCTGAAGCTAAAATAATTACAGGCATCCTCCAAAAACCTCATCATAAAATTGTAGAGCTGGGATAGACCTGAAAAGTTTCTTCCATTGCTGTCTGATGGGCTGAATTATGTCTCCCAAAGATGCTTGAGTCTCAGAACTAGTGAATGTTATTTTGTATGAGAAAGAGTCTTTGCACAATGATGAAGGATTTGGAGCAGGAAAGATTATTCTGTATTATTTGAGTGGACATGATATAATCACAAGAGACCTTGTAAGAGGAAACAAAAGAAACCAGAGTCAGAGAGGGGCCATGTGAAAATAGAAGTGGTAACTGGATAATGGGCTTTGAAGATGGAGGAAGGAGACACAAGCCAAGGAATGCAAGTCACCTGTAGAAGCTGGAAAACGCAAGGAAACAAACTCCTCTAAAGCCTACAGAGGGAACCAGCCCAGTGACACCTTGACTTTAGCCAGGTGACTGATTTTCCACTTCTGACTTCTGGAAATGTAAGAGAATAAATCTGCATTATTTTAAGCCACTGAGTTTGTGGTAATTTGTTACAGCAGCAATACATAACCAATACAACAGTGTAGCACACTGTATCAAAAACACTGAGTGACAGCCAAAATGCCCAACCACTGGGAATGACAAGTTGTAAGAGAATATAAGGCAGCCTTTTAAAAAAAAAAAAAGTGTTGATTTAAGTTAACTGAAGTAGGAGAATGTGTGTGTTATATTTTTAAGTGAAAAGCATATATAAGACAGCATATAGAGTAGGACCCCTTGTGAGAGAGAGAAAAAAATAAGATTGAAAGTATGTATTCATTATTTAGAGTAATTATCATCAGTGTTGGGATTTTCTATGTTCTGTGTCCTTTTCTGTATTCTCCAACCATGATGCACTAAAATGTGTTGATTCTATAATTAGAAAAAAGATATTCTTTAAACGAAAGCCTATTTTTCACCAATCCTTTCACTTTATCAAACAGGAAATGTATATGTAAAGCAGAAGAGTTGCTGGCTCAGGGAAAGGACCAAATTTCTCTTCAGTTTAGGATTTGGAAGCTTATTCTTAAATTATCAAAGGTATAAAAAGCCCAAGACTGAATCTCACCTATGAACGCTCACAGAAATGACATACACTTCCCTCTCCATTTTTAAATCTTCAATGGACTGCCCTTTCATATTAGGAGAGTTAGTACGTGCTTTCTTCCTTAGATCATGAAAAGCATTGGAGAGCATAAGTGTGTGTGGCATTTTGGAGCTTCTCACAGAGTCTCTCAATGTGAATGCCACCCAGGCTGAGAAAGCCATGAGACGTAATTGCTTACCATCTTCTTACAACTCATTTCTCTTCAGCTCTTATGAATCTTTTGACTCTTTTTTCTCATCTGTGTCTCCTTATACCATGGAGAATCCCTTCATCAACCATCCCCTGATATCTCTTACTGGAAATCCTTTTTCCTCTCTAATTCAGGAGTAGCATGGACTATTTCTGAGCTACTGCAATATTCCAAACACTGTACTGGGCTCTGGTGTTAAGAAGTAGATCTTATATATAGGAAAGACATTAGAAATTATCACAGAGATTCAAACATGAAAAAGCTATTGGGTCTGAGTATAATTCCAACAGAAAATGGGTGATTTCATGAAGGAGGTACATGCTAGTTATTTGCCTCTTTGCTTTATAATACATTCCTCATCCTTCCCCTGTTCTGCCCTATATCATAGCAAGGTTGATTCCTGAAAACTACATTTCCCAGGCTCCTTGACACCTGGCTTTAGGCCAGGTTTTGCCCATGGGAGACTCATGCAGGAGATTAGAGGTAAGCAGGAGGCTAACATATTTCTGTCTTTCTCTATGCTTCGGGCGGCTTCTCTGGCTATGGCTGAATCTCCATCATGCCACCATGCCCACTGAAGAGCCCCACCTCCTCCAGTAACACCCCCTCCATTTGCTATGAATCTCCCTGCTAAGGCCATGTGTATCTAACAATGCCAGACCTAGGGAGTCCCTGAGCACTTCCCTTTTGTTGTCCCTCCAGCCCCAGCAATGGTAGCAGCTTCCTGTTGATGCTAAACCCTCACTTGCTGGACATCTCCTGTTGAACTTTTCATCTTGTCCACAGTGTTTTGAATAGTTCCCTAGAGTAAATACCCTGGATTTAACTACCAGACACAGGCTCTGTCTTGCAGACTCAACCCTCAGAAGGAGTTTGTAGAACCAGAAGATTCTCCATTGGCAATGCAAGGAAGAACATTCTAGGCAGAAAGCATAACCACAGTCCAGAATGGAGAAAAGCGATGAGTGCAGGGCAGCTATGTCTTGAGGGTCACCAGGAAATATACTGGACGATCTGACTGGCAGTCTAGGAAGAATGAGACCACAGAGGCTCTTGAGTTATCAGATGTAGGAATATGGGTTTTATTCCACATGCCTGGAGAGTTATTGAAGGTTTTGAGCACAGTGAGATGACTAGATTTGTTCTTTTGGAAATTCAATCTGGAAACGGCAGAAGATTAAACTGCATAATGTTAAGAGCCTAACACAAAGAAACAGTCACGTAAATAGCAAGAAAGGGTAGATTTAAGCAGAGTTAGTGTGGCTTGGCAAGAGAGAAGGGACATATTACAAGTGCGTGGGAGGTGTTGAGTTGGAGTGGCTGTCCCAGTGACCAAGAGGAAATCGTGAGGTGAGTTTGGTCTGGGCTGAGATGGAAGGAAAAGTACCCATTTGAAAATGTGGGTTTGAAACTTATAGTAGGAATAATCCTGAGGGAGGTTATTTTAAAAGACATTCTCACCCCAATGACAAATCAGTTTGCTTGATTGAAGGCAAAATTCAGAACCCTGATGGCATGAAGCAATCACCTCAATTAAATTAATACACTGTAATTATTAATATTGTTCTTTTATTTGTGACAAAGTTATAAGATTACAGCATTTTCATGACATAATTGCATTAACTTGTTTTTATTAGTATTCCAGGTAGAATAAAGAAATATTTTCATGACCTATGTTTTAAATACTAGGATGAAATCATCAGCTCATCGTGAGGATAAAAAGAAGGAAGGAAGCTTCACCTGATCTAATTTCTAAGGTAAATCAGTTTTTGTCCTTATTTTTGTATTTCAGACCAGCATTATAGGTGTAGAAATAATTAATATCTGTGTACACATGCATATTAGTCTTCTAACTTTTTAATGTCTTTCTAGAACCCCAAACATATCTACTATGTAAATCACTCGCAAATGTCATTATATGAGTAAGCACTCTAATTAGAAACTAAGTGCTATTAATCTGCCCTATTAAAAAGTTAGCATTTTTTTGAAGGAATGATTTATTTACCTGTAATGCCACTGAAGCATGATCTGAAAGACATAAAAGACTGAGGTTTTATTTTTCTTAAGAGATTATAAAAAATCACTGAACTTTATAAACACGAGCTCCCGTCCAGTAATTTGAGATTGGTTATATGATTCTGGGGTCCTGAATAATTCTTAGGTTAATCTATTTGTTCCAGAGTTTGCAGGTGCTTTATGATAATTACTGCTTAAACAGTGTGCATTTTAGAGCTAGAGAGTAACTTTGACATCTTTTCATCCATTTTACAGAGCTGTAAACTGAGACAGCAGGGGGCTAAGTGAATTTCCCAAAGAGGCACAGTGAGTTAGTTGCAGAATCCAGTGTGATTTGCTAACAGTATTATCATCATATGGCCTTTAGCCCTCTAGGATTGGGGCAGCCTTTGGCACCACCCTGCATGAAGCCAGAGCTGATTATTTGAGCCAGGGTAGGGAGTTTCCCAGATCCATCAAATTTCTTGCCTCTGATGACAGGTAGACATCAGAGCAGAACAAAGTAACAGAAGCTTCAGCTTTGGGGAAGACAGAACCTTATCAGCTTTGTCACACACTCACTCCTCTGGTTTTACAACTGCAGCTTTCTTTCTTTTTTTTTTTTTCCCCCAAATTATTTATCATTTATTTATTTATTTATTTTTCCCATTTATTTATTTTATTGCATTTTAGGTTTTGGGGTACATGTGAAGAACATGCAAAATTGATGCATAGGAACACACGTGGCAGTGTGATTTGCTGCCTTCCTCCCCATCACCTACATCTGGCATTTCTCCCCTTGCTATCTCTCCCCAGCTTCCCACCCCCCACCGTCCCTCCCCTATTTCCCCCCAACTGACCCCAGTGTGTAGTCCTCCCCTCCCTGTGTCCATGTGTTCTCATTGTTGAACACCCGCCTATGAGTGAGAACATGCGATGTTTGATCTTCTGCTCTTCTGTCAGTTTGCTGAGAATGATGGTTTCCAGGTTCATCCATGTCCCTACAAAGGACACAAACTCATCGTTTTTGATGGCTGCATAATATTCCATGGTGTATATGTGCCACATTTTCCCTATCCAGTCTATCGTCGATGGGCATTTGGGTTGGTTCCAGGTCTTTGCTATTGTAAACAGTGCTGCAATGAACATTCGTGTGCATGTGTCCTTATAGTAGAACGATTTGTAATCCTTTGGATATATACCCAGTAATGGGATTGCTGGGTCAAATGGAATTTCTATTTCTAGGTCCTTGAGGAATCGCCACACTGTCTTCCACAATGGTTGAACTAATTTACACTCCCACCAACAGTGCAAAAGTGTTCCTATTTCTCCACATCCTCTCCAGCATCTGTTGTCTATATATGGCCTGCCAGGCCCCAGTGGGTCTCTCAACTAATGCCATGTCTGTCTAATTGTGGCAGACCTAGGACAGCCCTGATCATTTCCCTGATGCAAACATTAAGCACACACATGCCACAAAGCATGTACCTTCTCTGGCTTGTGCCAAAGTGAGCCCCTTGCTCATAAATATAGCAGTATAGGTGTGAATTATTAAATACACCCTGCTATAGGCCTACATGGCCTTCCTTAACAGAATTTCTTTCTTGCAGGTTGTGCATCCCCTAAAGTTCTAGATCTGTCACTGAACACAGGCGGTTTTCTTTTCTTTCCCAAAAGAGTCTTTCAGGAGGGTCTTTGTATGTTACCTCTGTGGCATGTTAGGGTCTAAAGAGAGAAGAGTGGCTCTTCCCTCTGTTTCTTCCCACAGGAGACTTGAATCTTTCTTTGTGTCAAGGACCGGAGGGCTCTGGCTCTAACATAAATAACATGTAATCTGCTGGGCACTTCCTTCTGCTGAAGAAGGCAGGAGAGAATGGATGCATTATTGGACAGGCTCAGATGCTCAGGTCGTCTTAGGGGTGTAATGGGTTTATTTATGCCTCTCACCTCCCTACCACCAAATTCATATGTTGAAGTCCTAACCCCCAGGATCTCAGAATGTGACTGTATTTAAGTTATTTGCAAAGGTAGCTAAGGTTAAGTGAGGTCACATGAATGGGCCCTTACCCAATATGTTTGGCCTCTTTGTAAGAAGATGGAAAGAAACCAGGGATATGCACACACAGAGAGAAGGCCACATGTGGACAGAACAAGAAAATGGCCATCTCAAGCAAATGAGAGAGAAAGGACTCAGGAGACACCAAGCCTACTAACCTAGGTATGGGCTTCTAGACTCCAGAACTGAAAACAAATGTTTGTTGTTTAAGCCACTCCATCTGTAATATTTTGTTATAGCAGCCCTGGGAAACTCACACTGAAGGCAATTCAAAGAGTAGCATGGAACCAAACCTCGGTTCTAGAGCCCAGCACCCAAAGGGTGGGGATAAGCTTCATGTCTTTTGTTGCTTCCTATGACCACATCTGACCAGTTTCCCTATGAAAGAAGCACAAGGTAATCAATCTCTCAAGCAATGGAAGGGAAGGATGGTGGCCTCATAGCAACACAGATTTCTTTTTGGCAGCCATAGAGCAGGGTCATATTTCAGGGAGCAACCCGTATCTAAAGCTTCTCTTACCCAAGAAAACGTTTGTTGTATCAAATCTCCTTAGTCTATATCTTACAGTCCTGGCATAGGTAGTAAGGTCTCATTAATTCAAACCTCCTACATATTTGGAGTTTGTGATAGAAGTTGTAATAAAGTTTGTCTTTACACAGAGTGAATGAGGTGAGGTTATAAAGAAAATCAATCAACTTCAAAGAAAATGGCATATTTAGTTCAATCAGCTTCAAGTATGTTAGAAATATACACTTGAATGTAAATAATGGCTGTACCACTTCAAAGCAATTACCTCTTTCCATAGAACAGCTGCTTCTCTCCATTTCTCACCCTAGAAGAGTGATTCTGAGACTATGTTCACCTTGAAAGTTGATTTAAAGAAATTAGAAGGATGAGTGACAATCCAACAGAGCCCATAGGAACAAGAAGACAGGACCAGTGTGATTTATTCTGCTTAAACATCTCCCAATATGCCAAAAATATCTAACACATAATAGACACTCTATGCGTGTCAATTCCATTCTCCTTTCTCAATTAATCTAAATAATGAGTTTTTACTATAGCATTGATTTAAGTCCTGAAGGCTAAAAAAATACATGATGTATTGAGTTGAAACAATTAGAGACCATCAACCCCAATTCTGTATAGTCTAGCCTGTAAAAACAGAGGTCAACAAAGGTTAAGAGACTTCTTCAAGTTCATTCACTTATCCTAGTACCTTTTATGTGGCAAGCTCTGAGTTTTGTTGTTGACAAAGTCAGACCAGGACCCTGGGACCTCTGACCCAGAGTTCCTTCCAATCCTATTCCAGTGCTGCCCTTGATTAGTTTTGTTTCAGAAATCACTATGTGGGCGCAGATAAATTTTGCTATCTTTTTCTGCATGTATTGAAGGTTGATTCCCCTTCCTTGAGTGTAGTTAAAAAAAAAAAAAAGCTACAAATAAACCCTAAGTACTGACAGGCTTACATCTAGAGAAAAAAGAGAAAAAACAATCTACAAAAGCTATTTAGGGCATTTGAGAATGCCTACAAAGTTTTATTGACCCCCTATTTTGAGCATAACTGGGACATAAGTAGTACTCGTTAAATTAAATCAGATGCTCCCTAATTAGGGAATAGCAGGGAGATGTGAGCCAAGTCACCTGGAGGGGTGTTGTACAGCTGAAGGTGGAGAGGTTGGGAGCAGATCAAACTCATTTTGAAAAATGACTAAAAGTTTAGAGAAAGAGGGAAGGGTTGTTCCAGGCAAAGCAAACAGAATAAACATATGTGCACAAGTACATATGTCCAATGTGGAATCTGAAAATGCTTTAAAAAACAGAAGGTAGGCCGGGTGCAGTGGCTCATGCCTATAATTCCAGCACCTTGGGAGGTCGAGGCAGGTAGATCACCTGAAGTCAGGAGTTCAAGACCAGCTTGGGCAACACAGTGAAACCCCATCTCTACTAAAAACACAAAAATTAGATGGGCACAGTGCCGCGTGCTTGTAATCCCAGCTACTCGGGAGGCTAAGGCAAGAAAATTGCTTAAGCCCAGGAGGCAGAGGTTGCAGTGAGCTGACATTGCACCATTGCACTCTAGCCTGGGTGACAGAGCAAGACTCTGTCTCCAGAAAAAAAAAAAAGAAAAAAGAAAAAAAGGCAGAAAGTAGAATACACAAATATGTCATTAAAACTGTGTAACTCTCCTGTCTGAGAATTTACATTGTTATTTTTAGTCTGAGTTTAGTATGTTTCATTTCGCTTACAAAATGTCTTTTTCCAGTTTCTAAGAATCCCTCCAAGGCAAATACAACAACTTTGTGGAAGAAATCAATATCTGCCCTTCTGTGTGCTTTCTAATTTAAGCTTAGTAATTCAGCTAATATTTCAGCAGTGTCTCTAAAATGGTCATAAGGAAGGCTGAGATGCTTCCAAGCTTGTGAATGAACCAAGCGTAGAGCATATTATACCTGCTATGCTCACAGATTGGTCTTATTTTACTGGTGCCAAAAAGAAAAAGAACTGTAGCAGGGGGACAGGTAGAAAGCTGGCAGTAATAAATTTCTTCAGAAGAGAACTTACGAGATCCAAGCAGCAACCACACACACACACAACCTGCTCATCTGCTTAATGCTTTAGAATGCAACAGAGACCAAAAATACTTCATAGAGAGTCCTGGAAACATTTTTAAAAGAAGAAAAATATCAATTCAGGAGGAAATGCTTCAATTTTTCCATAGTTATTACTAAAATGAAAATCTTGCCTCTGGCTATTATACAATATCTGGTACTAGACAAGCTCTCTACCATAATCCTTAAAAGTAACAACAAACGATTAGGAAATTAAAGTACTATTTGCAATAGCATCAAAATATAGTATGATTAGAAATAAATTAATGAAAGATATACAAACATTCTACATTAAAAACTATAAAATTTCCTGAGAAAAAGTTATTTAATTTTTATTTATTTATTTTTTAAGAATCAGAGGGGTAGCGCTGTCATAGCTCACTGCATCCTCAAATTCCTTGGCTCAGATGATTCTCTTGCTTCACCTTCCTGAATAGCTAGGGCTACAGGTATGCCACAGTGCCCAGCTATTTTAAAAAAAGAAATTGTAGAGACAATTTCTGTAGAGAAATTGCGGAGACAATTCAGGAGTGTCTTGCTATGTTGCCTAGGCTGGTCTCAAACTCCTTGGCTCAAGTTATCCTTCTATCTTGACCTCAAAAAGCATCTGGATTATAGGCACAAGCCACTGCACCCAGCCAGAAAAAAATTTTAAACATATAAATAAATTTATAAAAATATTATGTTCATGCATCAGAAAATTCAATGTTATAAAACTCTACATTGTCAATATTTAAAAGTCTAAGTAAATGTTAAGGGATACTCTGTTCATGAATTAGGAAATTTAATTGATTTACAAATTGATCAATTGATGTAATGCAACCAAATTTCCAGCAGGTAAGATGATTCAAAAATAATGCAAAAAAACAAGAATAGCAAAAGCAGTACAGAAAAAGAACAAATGCTGGGTGACTCACCCTACCTAATATAAAGATTTACCAGAAATTTCAAGAGTCAATACATAATTCTATTGGCCAAAGGTATAGACATAGTTTAAAGAGTCCAGATATAAACCCATACATATATGGCTAATTGATTTTTGACAAATGCATCAGCATAATTCAATAAGAGTCTTTTCAATATAGAGCTCTAAAACAGCTAAATATCCATGTGCAAAAAAAGAAAGAAAGAAACAATCTTAGCTACCATCTATTGTCATATGCAAAATTTAGTTCAAAATAAACCACAGACCAACATAAAAAAGATAAAACAACATAAGTTCTAGAAGAAAACATAGGAGAAAATATTCATAAACCTTGGATAGGCAAAGATTTCTTAAAACACAATAAGCATGGATCATGAAGGCAAACAATAATAAATTTATCTTCATAAAACTTAAATCTTTCTGCTCTTAAAAAATATTATTAAGAAAACGAAAAAGTCAGCCACAGACAGGGAGAAGATATTCACAATAGAGATATGTGACAAAGGACTAGAATCTAGATTATAAAAAGAAGTCTTCCAACTCAATAATAATGAGAAAATTTAAAATAAATATAAATAAATGGACCAAAGATTTAAATAGGCACTTGATAAAAGAAGATATATTAATGGCCATAGAGCATAAAAAGAGAGCAAACATCTGTAATCATTAGGGAAA
Source organism: Cebus imitator (assembly GCF_001604975.1). NCBI lineage: Eukaryota > Metazoa > Chordata > Mammalia > Primates > Cebidae > Cebus > Cebus imitator. The sequence goes on along the minus strand of NW_016107559.1, from coordinate 1,294,386 downwards.
TGCAAACTAAAACCACAAATGAGTCCCATTACACACTACTTAAATGACTAAAATTTAGAGAGTGATAATAACAAGTGTGGACAAAGACATGGAGCAACTCATACACTGATGCTTGGATTGCAAAATGGTACAACCACTTTAGAAAAAAGTCTAGTAGTTTCTTTTTAAAGTTAACCACACACTTAATACATAATTCAACAGTTTCAATCCTAGGTATTGAAAATAAATACAAACATATTCATTTACATGAGAAAAATATTCATTTACATGAACATTTAAAGCAACTTTATTCCCAACCACCCCATACTGGAAATAACCCAAATGTTCACCAACTTGTGAGTAGATAACTGAACAATGGTATATTCAAACAATGGAATACCACTTAATAATAAAAAGGAGCAGACTACTGATAGGTATATTAACAAATCTTAAACACTATGCTGAGTGAAAGAAGAAATGAAAGAATATGATTTCATTTATATAAAGCCTTTGATCATGTAAAACTAATTTATAATGACAGAAGTCAGATAAGTGTTTTCCTGAGGCAAGGAATATGGCGGGGGAGAGGGGGTGGAAGGGAGATCAACTACAAAGGGCCAGGAGGGAAGTTTTGGGAGCAATGGAAATCTTGTGTCATGATTGAAGTGGTGGTCACACTTGCGTATACATTTGTCAAAACTCATCAGTGTACACTTAAAATGTAAGTATTGTATATCAATTACACTGAAGCAATTTGATTCAAAAGCAGACTTCATAGCAGAGATGGGAGATAGTTGCTTACAAAGATGATAAAAATAAAGAGGAACATGCATACTATATTATTGTGATTGTTTGCTCGATATTAATCCTTACCACCACCTTGTGAGTAGGCATACATACAAGCTTGTCTTATGAAAAAGTCACAAAATCATGTGTTTCATTCCTAAGCTGCAGTGTCTCACTTGGCTCAATTCATTCACACACTTTGGGGGAATAAGAACCCCCACTCCCTATGCACACAAATTATAAAGATGCTTTGACTGGTTCATCGCCTAGATATGGAGGGTTGCCTATGGTGATAATGGTTGTACTGATTATTTTTTCTACTCCATTATTGGCTAGGCATTGCATGAAGATCTACTCAAGTAACTCTCAGAACAGTCCTGGGAGGGAGGCATTATGATCTCCATATACAAATGAGGACACTGGACCTCAGCAAATTCAAGGGAATTGCCAAAGTTCACACAGGTAGCAAGTGACAGAGCTGGGGATCTCGGTCTGATAGACTCGAAGCCCCAGCTCTTTCCATATCACCACGTTGGCTCCATATTTCTTCAGATAAATGGGGCTACTTCTCTCCAGGAACTCAGGTTATTCAGAGGAGCTGGCTGGGAGTGGTCCTTTGGAGAAGATTGAAGTAGAGTCAAAAGAACTTCAAGTCTAGGACAATGTGGTCTGCACCCCAAAAATCATGTGGGACCAATGCCTCCCTTACCTGATAGATGGAGACTGAGATCCAAAAGAAAGGGGGGTGTCAGTCTGTGAAGGAACAAGGAGGCACATTGGGTATCTGCAACAATGGATGCTGATGGGAACAAGTCGGGGAAAACTTCAGCATGGCCATATAGGCAGCAGCCCCCTATGTGAGATGATGTTTCTGGTAGGAGAACTGGAGTCATACAGTTCTTGATGCAAAATGTTGTAGGATGGAGATTTCATGTTGGGAAATCATTCACGAAGACCCACTTTTCATTTAAAGAAGAAAAATAAAGGGGGCATCAGAGTGTGATAGATGATTAGGATTGATTTAGGGTTTCCAACAATTGATGAAAACAGGTTTGAAGTAGAGAATGCTGACATAAAACCCTGGCTCTGTACTTACTAGCTGTGCAATCTTGGGTGTTACTGCACCTCTCTAAGCCTCTCTCTTCTCAGTTGGCAGATGCAAATAATGATGCCTACTTCATAACAGAGATGGGAGATAGTTGCTTACAAAGTGCCTTCCTCGGTGTCTACTACTAGGTAAATGTTTGACCCTCTCCTCTTGTGGGTAACCACTTAAAGCCTTAGGCTTCAACCTTGATTTGAATCCTTAAATTTTAGCTCTGCTGGCACTTGTCTGAAACTGCAGCTGCACCTAGGGAGTGGAGCCTGTTGGAAGCCAGTCCTCTTCCTGCTCCTTCCTACTTTTCCTGTCTTCCTAGGTCTGGCATTTCACCTACTCCCAGGATTAGTACTGTCTACCCCTTGCTTCAGACTGCCACAGCTCTCCATCATCAACCTGCCCAGAGAATCTGCCCTAACATTCCCTGCACAGGCTCTGATGACAAGGGTGGAAAGAAGTTTCTGTTCTGATAAAAACTCAGTAGCAAAAGTTTCAGGCATTTCTGCTGAATCCCTGTATAATTGGACTTAACAAAAGACAAACCTGATCATGTCATGTTCTTGATTAAAATCTGTCTCATATTTCCTAAAGTTCAAACTGCTTAGCATGGCCTGCCATGTCCCACAGGACACAATGCATGGCACCCTCTCTAACTTCCTCACTACCTGCCCCTCTACCTGCTACAACCAGCACCATAGGCATCCTCTACCTTCCAGCCAGATTGAATTACCTTCCCTTCCCAAACCTGCTCCACCCTTCCTTGCCCCAGGAACTTTGTACATCCTATTTCTCTTGCCTGGAATCCTTGTCTCCCATCTCCTTCAACACCCTCTGCCTGGCTTGTCTCTGTTCTTCGTAAATCAGTTTAGCCATCATCTGATAAGTTATCTCTGACTTTCAATACTTATTTGGGGCCCTTCTTGGGTGTAGCCCTGGCTTGCTAAACTTCTGTTTTAAGACTAATCACATTTAGCTGATTTTGTAGTGTCTTTGCCACTAGACTGTAAACACATTGAGAGTGAACCTGCATTTAGACCCCTGTACTCCAGCACCGACTAGAGTGCCTGGCATGGAAGGGGCACTCAGTGAGTGCTTATAGAACAGATAAATGAAAAGAACTAAAGCAAGTCAGGAAACACACTTGATGAATGACAACCACATACCTGTGAAGTAGGTGATGGGCCTTAGAAAAGACAACCCCTAGAGGAAATAAAGCAAAAGTAAGAATTTCTGTAATAAACTTTCAGATTTTCCAAAAGATCTGAGCACATGGAGCCGACTGCAATCCAAGACCACTAGACCACCCTGGAAAAGCACTGCCTTCTTCTCAGAATTCCATGGGAACCCCTGTCCGCCCACATTGTGTTCTCAGGCCACACAGTCTGAAAATGGAGTGTCACATTTTTTGGTCTGAGCTATGTGCTGGTCTGCTCCAAACGCTGAAGGGAACAGCATTCTCTAGGCACAAAGAATGCACTCAGACCCACTGACTAGGAATGTATTTTTAAACCAAAAAGTTTGGGAAGAGTTAAGCAGCCTGGAAGCTTTTAGAGATCTGTAACAAATGAGATTCAGCACAGAGACCTCCCAGGATGTAGGATTTGTACCAGACAGGAATCAAAGTTGTCCCAGATCTGGTAAAGATTTCTGAGGGCTGAAGCCATTGTCAAAGATCTATTTGCAGCAGGTCCCCAAGGTTGGTGCGAAGATGCAATGTCTGTTCTCATGCAAGACCTGCAAGGGCAGGCTTTTTAGCCCCAGCTGATGGGCAAATTTTGATAAATAGGCTTAGCTGACAGTACCACTGAATCATTGTGATATTGTTGAATAGAAATACTTCAGATGAATGTCTGGCTGTGACATGGACTGTTATGAATGACTGTCTCCTGCAAGCTCGATTTTTTTCATCTCTGAAATGTAGACCCACTGAAGCTGTATTCCCAGCGGACCATACATCAGGACAATGGGTCTAACAGCTGATTGATCACAGCAATTGCAAGGGTGGTTTGTAGAGTCTGGATGCCTGGATTGAATCCTGGCTCCACTATTTTTTGTGTGACTTCCTTCCTTAAACTCCAAGTCTCAGTCTCCATATCTACAAAATGGAAATAATGAGAGGACATACAAGAGTAAAGGTTCAGTAAAGTGAAGGCTCAGCATAAAACCCTTGCAAGTTTTTGTGACACAATCAAATCAATAAATGTTAACCATCATTAGTAAAACGGGATTATCCTTCACAGTCTAGGGTGAACAGCAGAACCAGGACAGAATCTTTGCTTCACTGGTTCCCCTTACAATATTCCAAAACAACCTTGCAGCTTCAACTCAAAGATAGTCACTGATTTGGCTTTGTTCTCCATTTCAGTCAACACGTATTTACTGAGATGATGTGTCCAACCAATGCTGGCCTCTGAAGCTCTGAGGCTGCAAAGATGAAGAAGAAATGGTCCCAAATCCATCTGAACTCACAGATGACTGGGAGAGTTCAATCCAAAAAGACATCAACACAGAATTAGCTCTATTTTATTATAGTGTGATAAGTCAAGTGACAGAAGGAGGCCAAGGGGACTGTCCACCCACAGACAAGGGGCCTGAGGTATGTGAAAGGCTTTCTAAAGGGCAGGAGGTGCAAGGGGGTCCTCAAAATAATGGGAGGCAGAATTTGGCAGCTGAAGAAGGCAAAGCAAGCAAGTCCAACACGGGAAAGAGCCACAAAGCCCCAGAGATGCCATGCTGTCTGGGTACAGCTGGAATGACCTGGGGATATGAGAGTAATACGCTTAAGCTAGAGACCGGGGTACAAAGGCAGTGATGAGTTGGGGCTTGGTAGGTAGAGGCCTACCAGGGAGAACCCATGAGCTAAATGCAGATTTTTCAACTTCGGCACTATTGACACGCTGGACAGGGTGATTGGTGTGAGAGGCTGTACTGTGCATTGTAGAATGTTTACCCCAGGCCTCTATTCACTGGATGCCACTAGCAAGCAGCTCTAACACACCCCTTTTGTGACACCCCAAAATGTCTCCAGATACCGTGAAACAACCAGCAGTAGTGAGGGTAAAATCACACCTTCCCCTCCCTCTGTTGAGAATCATTGGACTAAACTAAGGACTTTCAGCTTTAGGCTGATTTAGAGGCTCCTAAGGTAAAGTAACATGGTCAGATACACAGTTAATTTAGATTATTTGGCATTAGAAACAGAGCACAAAGACAGCCAATCTGGTTCAGGAGCTATTGCAACAATCTAGGAAAGAAATTATAAATGACAATGGAAATATTAACCAAAGGATGTTCTCTCTCTCTCCATCTATGAAATATAATGGATAATTAGTATATGTACAAATATATAATAGTGTATATAATATATAGTAGCATATTAATGCACACACACTAATTAATGCTATAAAAAAGTGAAGAGTGAGCATAAGAGAAGAGAATGATAAGTCTATCTCTTCTCCCAGGAAAAATAAAACTTTTTTTGAATTGTTTATAATTCTCCATAATAATTATAAATACCGTCATCACACTTTAAAATTGCTAACACCGTTACATAAACATTAGCTCATGCAATTCTCACAACAGCCCCATAAATTAGGTTTTATAATCCCCATATTAAGGATGAAGAAAGTGAGGTTTAGAGAGTTAACAATTTACACAAAGTGAAGCAGCCAGTAAACTGTGGAGTGTGGACTCACTTCTTGAGTCCAAATTTCATTCCCTTTCCACTTCCTGAAATATGTTTCTTAAACACAAGGCTTATGGTACTCTGATTCATTGCAATCACTTTGATCTGGGACATATAAAATAATTCCATTTAGTTTTTCAAACAATACATTTCCAAGCAAATGATCTCATAAAAATACAAAAGGAAGAGAATCCCCCAAAGTGGAAAGTTTTGAATGACTTTCATGCTTGCTTTCTTTTTTCTCTCTGTTTTAGTATTAATGAAGGATGTGCTCTTTCTTTTCTTACTCTGTCCACGCTCTCTACGCTCATCAGCTCTAGCTGAAGCACAGACCCTGCACACTCACTTGTCCCTAGAAACTCTTCAGGCTTCTGTGAACTTGAAATGTGAAGTAAATGTGCAGTTGGCCACACCAGGTAGACCACTGAGGAAGTGGCAGAGAGGATCAAATCCTTTACTTAATTTGTTTAAACGTCACTTGTTGTCACCAAATCCTTCTTGTTTATGTTCGGAAGGAGAAAAATGAGGTTATTAAAATTTATTTAGTTTCATTTTAAATTAATATATCATAATTGTATTTAGGTACAAGTGATAGTGTGATGTTTTGATACAAATTGCCGATCTTGAATGACTAAATCAGGCTAATGAAATATATCACCACACATACTTATCATTTTAGAGGGGTTGGAAACATTTAAAATATTTTTGCGATTTGGAAATATGCAAGACTTTATTAGCAGTAGACTAAAGTTTATTCCTACTGTCTAACTGAAATGCTGTACCTTGCGATCAACATCTCCCTTTCCCTATCCACGCCCCTTCCTACCCTCTGGTAACTATCATTCTACTCTCTGTTTCTATGAATTCAACATTTTTAGATCCCACATATATGTCAGATCATGTGGCATTTGTCTTTCTATGCCTGGCTCATTATAGTTAGCATAATGCACTCCAGCTTCATCCATGTTGTCAAAAATGACAGGATTTCTCACCTTTTTAAGCCTAAGTAGTATTCCATTGTGAATATATACCCTGGATTTTATTTATCCATTTATCTGATGATGGACATCTGGGTTGCTTCTATAGTTTAGCTATTGTGAATAACACTGCAATTAACATGGAAGTGCAGGTATCTCTTCAGCATACTGATTTTAATTCCTTTGGATATACAACCGGAAGTGAGATTAATGGATTATGTGGGAATTCTATTTTCAGTCTTCTGAGGAACCTTCATACTGTTGTCTATAATGCCCATATATATATATATATATATATATATTTTTTGCTGGTGCAAAGTTTATAGCTGATAAATTGGTCTAAATCTTGTTAACAGGTCAATTGCACCTGGGGGCTAAACATGATTCAGCAAGACTTGGGAAGAATGTGTGCATTTTCCCTAGTTGCATCAGCACTTCATTTGTTATGCTGTTTGAAAGGCTTGGCTGGTGGCTGTCCCCAGCCCTGTCCCCACCCTGAGTTTTAAAGCTTGCTCCATTTACAGAGTTTTCCAGCAATTCTAAGAAAAAAAAAAAATTCTGGAAGAAGCATCAGTATTGTTCTACTGTGCAGGAAAGAGAAATATTACAGAATGTATCCAAACTACATAGTTGCTCTTTTTTTTTTTTAACATAAATATGCTTGAGAATTGGACTAAAAGTCAGAGGCTAATTTGGTCACAGGAGGTTGAAAGAAACAAATATTTATTCAGAGCTTATTAAGGGCTAGGATTTGTGCTAGACACTCTGCTGCTTATCTCATTAATTCTAACCACAATTCTGTGAGAAATCATCCCTTTATACTCATTTTCTAAAAAGACACTTGGAGGCTCAGGAAGTAAAAATAACTTGCCCAAGACCGCTCAGTAAGTAAGGGGCAAAACTGACAATATTTACTCACCCTTTAAACCATCTGTTGACAGTCTGCCATTGCCAGGCACTATTCTGGACACTGAAGGTACATCGGTGACCACACAGACAAAATCCTCTGTGTGCAGAGAGCACCTGGATGGAGAGACGGACAACAAACATAATAGATATGTAAAATGTTTACATAGAGGGTAACAAGTGCTGTAGTAGTCATTGATGCTGTTTACCAAATATCTCCAGGCCTTGGGTTTCCATGTGCCTGGCTCTGGCAAATGAATGGTGAGTGGTGTCACTTCTATGCGGGACAGTGTAATTGCTAGTTTAAGACCCTCTTGGACACTTGCTGCCCCCTGCCATGGTGATGGGCAAGAATCCAGGTGGTGGTCACTCCATCAGCCTGACTTACAAGAGCCACAGAGCCAGCCTCTGTGGTTGGGAACCACTAGATTAGAGTGAATCTGGAAGGAGGAACAAGGCTATATGAAAGAGAGAGAGAGAGAGGTCCAATGGCTACTGGGGTAAGTAATACACACTGAATTCTGAGCATTGCAATAAGGGTTACTGTGAGGTCCTGCCCTGGAGTTCGAGACCAGCTGAGCAAATAGCCTAGAGTCAGCAGCCAGGGTAATAGAGTCTAATGGGCTACCTTCCATTATAAGAAGGAGCATGGTACAGTGAAGGAGATGGGGAAGAGGTCTGTAGACACGGGATCAAATCTTCATTCTACCATTAACCAGCTGAAGAAAAATCTTAACCTTGAAATAGTTAAATTCCAAACTTCATTTTATTCGCAAAATGTAACAAACTTTTGCTTTATGGAATTGTTCTATTAAGACCTAAATCAGGTGGAGTCTATGAAATGAAAGTGCACCAGCTGTGCCTCTGTCGCCCCAACCCCAGTGCTCTTCCTTAGGCACCTGGTCTTCAGAATTGTGAATTGTGTTGTCTGCATCTGGCTTCAAGCATGACATTTTCCAGCCAAATTAGATTACCTTTTCTTTTAAAAGGTTGGTTCCTGCTTTGTATTGTTTTGTTTTCACTTGTTTTTTTTGTTTTGTTTTGTTTTGTTTGGGTGTTTTTTTGCTTTTCATTTGTCTTCGAAAATGATTTATGTATCCACTGTTTCACATTCCAAAGACAGGACACTCTTCTCAAGATTAGTTTTGCGTTGTGTAACAAACAAGCATTGATTTTTACTTCCCATGAGAGCTGCTCTATATTCATCTCCTCTCCTTTTCTCTTTTTCTTTCTTTCCAATAAACAGTGAAGAAGAAAGTTTCCTAATGGCCCCTGTCTCCTGAATCACCCTCCCTTCTCCTGGGACCCTGTCTGTTGATGGAAATGTATAATTGGATTAAGCAGGTTTATGTCTTCTCATTCTGTTTCCTGTGTAATTTATGTTCTTCACCACACATCGATTAAAAAAAGAAGAAGAAGGAGAAGAAGGAAGTGTCTTCGTTGTTCACAGAGAAAAATCAATTATCCTTCCCTCTAAAATGAAATCATATGTATTTATTTGGTGGGAAATCTTCAAAGAAACTAAGAAGATTCCTCTAAAATATTCAGGCCATCCTTACAACTCCCCCCAACCTCTGTGTCTGCTTTGATGTTTTATTAATCAAAAGTGTGTTGGTTACACACTGGGCACTATATTAAATATGTGTGAGACATGATCTGATCCTTTCCCTCAAGGAGCATGTAGCCTAGAAGAGGAACTAGACATGGCACTTTGCAGTGCAGTGTGACTCACAGTGCTGAGAGCAACGGTTAGAGGTGGCCAAGGGAATGCAATTGATTTGAGGCTCTGGTATAGCTAGACCCAAAGAGTAGGGGCAGGAATGGGGATCCTGGGGGGACAGAGAGGTGGGAGATAAGGTTTGAGTGGTCAGCCAATCACTTCATAAAGAGCTCCAGTTCCATGGGGCGGGGGGGATGTATACAGTTTATTTGTTTTTTCCAAGAGAGAAGAGGATTAGAGCAGGGATCGCCAAACCCCAGGACAGGGAGAGGTACTGGTCCATAGCCTGTTAGGAACCAGGTCACACAGCAGGAGGTAAGTAGCGGGTGAGCAAGCGAAGCTTTATCTGTACTTTACAGCCACTCCCCATCACTCACATTAGGACCTGAGCTCTTTCTACTGTCAGATCAGCTAGGGCTTTAGATTCTCATAGGAGTGCAAACCCTATTGTGAACTGTGCATGCAAGGGATCCAGGCTGCACACTTCTTATGAGAATCTAATGCCTAATGATCTGTCACTGTCTCATCACCCCCAGATGGGACCATCTAGTTGCAGAAAAATAAGCTCAGGGCTCTCACTGATTCTACATTATGCTGAATTGTATAATTATTTCATTATATATTACAATGTAATAATAATAGAAATTAAGCACACAATAAATGTAATGTGTGGTTGAATCATCCTGAAACCATCCTCCCACCCCACCACCTCATCCTTGGAAAAATTGTCTTCCACCAAACCAGTCCTTGGGGCCAAAATAATTGAAGACCACCGGATTAGAAGATTTTGGCTTTCGAGATTGATGACTCCAGAGTGAATCTGGATTGGTTCTAATTCAGAAATGGAAAATAGAGAGACACAGAAAAAGAATGGAATTAGTTAGACACCGTGCTGGGAAATGAAACCAGTTAGCTCATTTGATTCTCACAACACCCCAGCAAGAACCTGCTTCACCAGAAGCTATTATTGTGCTCAGTTTATACTTGATAGGACTATGGTTCAGAAAGACTACATGGGGAAAGGGCTATCACTGCTCTACTTCCCACCAGAATTGACCTCTGGGGATCTGCAGAGTGTGTGGGGCCAGAGCACCTTTGCATGCATCACTCTAGGCTGAGATGTGCTCATGTGCAGTGGCCCAGGGCCAGGTGCTCTGTATCTGCCTGATGGACTGAGAGTCATGGCAAGGCTCTTGCCAGTGACAGTTAGAAAATCAAAATGATGTATCCTTACTATGTGTTTTTTTTTTTTTTCTCACACATTTGTTCACTCCATGAGCTTTTATAATTATGGTGTCCTGAACCTGACAAAAGCTAGATGTTATGGTAGACGAGCCAATGGTAGCTGGAGGAAAGATGCATTCCCAATAAAATGTACAATTACCAGGGATGGCACAACTCCAGCGAAAAGTCCTAAAGCCCCTGAGACACTTTTGCTCTCTCCCATTTTGGGGGATTTCAACATTGATATACAAGTGGAGATTAGACCCTAGAATGTCACCATTGGATGAATAGGGCTTGCATAAAAGACATATAGTCTTCATGAATCTTTGCCTTGGAATCTAGAGAAACATGTCATAGGGGGACCAGGGCCATCTTCACCAACTGCTGAAATGGTATTTTCCACATTGCTATCTAAGAAGACAGATGCTGGTGTTGGGGCTCCAAACAACTCCCACTGGCAGGCCATTTCTTCAGCAGCCTCCCTCTCTGTGTGGACTGTGCTGTGTGCATGGATAAGGACATGAAGCCTACTAATCACCTGAGACAGGAGACCCTCTCGCTCTTGCTTCTGTAGGACCTGTCAGAAGGAGCTTACCAAAGACCTTGGTCTTTGTCCAAAGCCTGCATTCTCAAAAAGGAATGTGATTTTATTTGAGTCACTTGCAGACTCACCAAGGCCTGTTATCAGGTAAGAATGGTTGATAAAAATAAATAACAATGTGGATGTTGGCCAGTAACAAAGCCACTTGAACAAGAACCTGGTTCTCCAGAAACCAGTTGAAACGATTTGGCTGTATCCCCACCCAGATCTCATCTTGAATTGTAGTTCCCATAATCCCCATGTGCCATGGGAGGGACCAGTGGGGAGGTAATTGAATCATGGGGGCAGTTACCTCCATCTTGTTCTCAAGATAGTGAGTGAGTTCTCACAGATCTGACAGATTTTTAAGGGGCTTTCCCCCTCTTTGCTCTGCACTTCTCCTTGGTGCCACCATGTGAGGAAGGATGTGTTTGCTTCTCCTTCCATTATAAGCTTCCAGAGGCCTCCCCAGCCCTGTGGAGCTGTGAGTCAATTAAACCGCTTTCCTTTATAAATCACCCAGTCTCAGGGATGTTCTTATTAGCAGCCTGAGAACGGACTAACACACAAGTCAAAGCCACTTTCCTGGATTGCATGTGGGATAAAGAGCTGCCAGGCTGACCTGAAGAAGCTCGGAGATGTAGCCAAACAATCACTATCTAATGCGTTTAAAGGGCTAGGCTTCCAAGAAGGACTGAGGTAGTACAGGGAGAGGTGTGAGGGATCTTAGGAGGGCTATCCGTCCTCCTTACAGGTCAGCTTCATTGGGCCCCTTGAACATGGATGGACTGGATAACACCAACGACCTCTCATCTGACAAATAAGGGTTCTGACAGAGGGTGGCTTTTCCAGCACTAGGAGGGAGACCCCCTGACACAACCAGGCAGCTTCTCTGTCAGTGTGCTGCAGGGTTAGCCAGAGTGGCCCACCTCTCACTGCTGCACATTCACATATTGTCATTTTAAGCCATATTGCCCTCTCCTTTCAAAGTGCCATAGAGCAGTTGTTTCATAACACTGAGGAACGCCATCAAATTTGGATTTTATTACAAGATGAAAGGTCTTCTTTGTATGCATACATACGGGGAAGATTCAAATCAAGACCACCTTCCTGTTTTTTTTTGTCTATCTCAAGGCAATGTTGGGTTCCTAAAAAGAGCAGTTTTCATTGTTACCCGGCTTCTTACTGACTGGCTCTCTGGTGGTGATGATCTCTGGCTCTCTCTTGATCTCTCAGCTCCTAACGGAGACTTTGCTCTCAGTTCCTAATGGAAACTTTCATTTTTCTTTTTCTTCTCCAATAACTTACAGTGACATGAAATGCATCATCTTTTTGGCCCTGCTTCCACCCCCCAGCCATCCTGTCCCTGATTTTTTTTCCTCATTGTACAAGTCAGAAAGTGTCTCCCTTAAAGCCTTTATCCCTTTCCTACGGTTTGCAAAACTTCATGACATCAGGGTTATTTTCCAGCCATAAAGTGCTCTGATTCAAAAGAATAGGTTCCTCTCTGTTAGTGCAAAGCAATCTTCTAATTCTCAGATAATTCCAAAAGAGTAATGTCCATAATCCCTTTTTCTCTACAATTCAAAATGAAGATCGCTATATAGGATCCTCAACAGTCCACTGCTAAAAGACCCCCGGGGCTTTTTTCTGACCCTTCAGGTAGGATGGGAGTTAGGGGTTGCTCCAGGGTAGGTCCCTCAACCTCTATCCCTTCTTTGAGGGCCACAAGCTAAGAGCCCCTTCCAGGCCCTACCCTCAGGTACCAAGAGGTTCCAGTAACTCCTGTGTTATTGCTGTGTCTTAATTTGTCTAATAGGCTACTTCTGAGGTAGTTTGCTTATAAAATATAGTCTTTTCATTTATCAACTAACTCTGGTTGAAAGTTTCTGGCCGGGCGCGGTGGCTCAAGCCTGTAATCCCAGCACTTTGGGAGGCCAAGGCGGGTGGATCACGAGGTCAAGAGATCGAGACCATCCTGGTCAACATGGTGAAACCCCGTCTCTACTAAAAATACAAAAAATGAGCTGGGCATGGTGGCGTGTGCCTGTAATCCCAGCTACTCAGGAGGCTGAGGCAGGAGAATTGCCTGAACCCAGGAGACAGAGGTTGCGGTGAGCCGAGATCGCGCCATTGCACTCCAGCCTGGGTAACAAGAGCGAAACTCCGTCTCAAAAAAAAAAAAAAAAAAGAAAGTTTCCTTGAGACTATTTCTATGGTGAATGATATATATAAACTTACAATCTGTCCTTGGGACCCATTTAACTTAACATGATTTCTCCTGTGGCTATTTTGCAATACTTTCCATTGGTGAAGAAAGTTTTTGTAATTTTCCCATTGTTATTTTCTGACAACGAAGTCAAGGCAATGTTAAAGTCACAGAAACAGGGTTTATGGCAGTACTTGCCTCTTGGCAAAGTGAGAGAAGAATGTTTGTTGTGATTTCTTCATCAATATGATTTTGGGAGAGAATGAATTGGTAAAAAAAAAAAAAAAATTAGATTAAATTAAATTATTTCCTCAAGAAATACAGCCAGTGATAACAATGAATGCTTGAATCAAGTCTAATTTTGTTCCATAGCTTGACGGCTTTGCATGGTTGCATTAGAAAGTCAGAAATATATCTGGTGTGTTTCTGGGGCTTGAGTTACATTTTCATTTTATAAATGAAGGAGGTCAGAGTAGGGTAGGACTTACCCAAAGAAGATTAGCAGCTGGGCTGCAATGAGAAGCTAGGCCTCCTGATTCCCCAGGCATGGTTCTGTCCACTTTTCTAGGGGCTTAGGGTCATTTTCTTTTCCTGCTCTGCACTGAGCACTACTTAATTCTCTCTCTTTCATTACATTAAATGGCTGAATACTGAGGCTCAAAATAACACACAAAAATCATAGTTCCACATCCCCATGCACACACATTCTTGTCACTTCCACAGAGGAACAGAATCTATGAAAGTATGATGCAAAAACAGTCAATCTGCTCAGTGGGAAGGCACCATGGTAGAGTACAAATATTTGGGCTTTAAAATTAGACCACCCTGGGTTTTAAACCTGGCCTATCTCTAACTAGCTGCATGGCCTTGAGCATACTACAGAACCTCTGAGCCTGAGTTTAGTATTTGCCCCAGGAAAAGTTCTATGTACATGCATTAGCACCTCGTTCTGATCCATAGCAGTTTACTATCAGATGAGGCAGTAGACAGATCATATGTGAAAATTTAGAATAGAGAGGTAGCTACTAAACTTCTCAAATGTGAGGGAAGCATTTTAGAGTGAAAGAAATTTTCATGTGCTACTCCCGATATCCACTACATATGTACAATATGTAATATTTATTCAATCTACAGGCAGTTCTTGGGACATATATAGATTTCTCAAATCCTTGTCACAACTTCACAGGAAATCTGACCCTGTCTCTCCACCAACAACTATCCCCTCTCACACCGATTCCCAAGATGATGCCCTTCTGGGAAATACTTGATTTCTCAATAACTACTGGCACATTTTTGTATTTTCTGTAAAGACATACCAATATAGAATATGTGGTATTCAAAAATAAAATTTCTTCTATAATAAAAATCTACTACTCATTTAATAAAAAAATGAAAGAGCAACTTCAATAACCGGGAAAATGCATTTTCTCAGATACTGCAAACATGATTTCTTAGAAAATAAAATGCATTTTCCCAGTTATTAAAATTGTTCTTTTATCCTTTCAGCTGTTAATGTGGTTAATAAAATAAGCTTTTTACCAAATTGTAACTATTTTATCCTTTGAAATGTAAAAACTGCAATGTTTTTGTATATTCCTATTTCTGAGACATTCCCATAACTTCTTTAGTTTTTATGTAATTCTTATCAGACAAGAAAAATATAACAGTTATTGGATCTACTCAATTGAGGCACAAAAACCTGTTTTGCTTCCTAGTCCAGAAAGTAACAGCTCTGAAGCAGGCAACATGCGGGCATCTCATGGTTTTTCAGCTCTTTGGCTCCTTGCCACTCATAGTCATGAAGAGGAGCTGATGATCATAGTGGTATCATTCTCACCCTGGAATCGGACCCAAGACAACAATCCTGTAAAATAAGCCTGTTCCAAGTCCACAGTAACCAAACCAGATTCTCTTCTGTTGTCATTTTTTATATGGTCACAAACCCTCCAAGTCCTTGTAGACCTTAGGGTTTAAGACTTCTAGTCACTGTTTCATTGTTTTCTAGAGTCAACTACTTGAAGTTCCATCCAATTTCCCTATCACCTCTAAGTTAGTCTAAAGGAGTTGTTACTGCTGAATGACTATTATATTAAATGGAAACAGTCTGTACCTACGATGATTTTATCTAAACATGCTACTTTTCCTGACCATGTGTGTCTCTGGGTATGCTAATGTCTTTGGGATGGAAAGGGTGTATTGAATGAATGCTTTCCCATGGAAATTCTCATGTTGAGATCCATGCTGCCTAATGCCAGTTCTCAGGGACAATTCTCCACTGCCAATCTCAAATTGCACACTGTTAATGTGTGCCATTAAGATTAATATTTGCTTTAGCTGTCAGTTCTTATTTACGGAACCAAATTTTCTTTGCTGCAGTTAAATCTAGTTATGAAATGTTCCCTGATTCTGAGGCTCTCATGCCACCTTAAATTGACTGGCCTTAATTGGAGGATTGAGTGTGTAAGAGATTAAAATCCATCTGAATGCACAATTCATATAATACAGATGAAACTGGATTCTCTTACAGATTCTTTAGAGGAAGTATGACCCCAGAATTTTATTACACATAAATTTATAATATGCTTGGTCAAATATACATAACAGAAGAGAAGAAAACAGCTATTGATTGAAGACCTATCATATATGGACATGGTGTGCCTTCACAGTTTTACAAATAGTGACTCATTTATAGCAACCATATGGAGAAATTCATACCTTCTCCAGATTATAAATAAGGAACATAAGTGTTAGAGAGATAACTAACTTACTCAAAGTGACTAGGCTATTAAGCATAAAGGCAAAACAAAAAGAAAAACAAACAGGAATTTCTGGTTCTTCTGCAGATGATTTTGTCCCTGCAACACACTGAACGAGAAGAGATGAGGTTTCAATGTTATTTCTCATTTTCCCAACTAATTAATGCCCATAAAAATTATGGCCTACAAGGTCACAAAATTTAGCACATAATGCTAAACAGTTGTATTTAGACATGTGTAGATCCTAATTCCCAAGTGTGTAAAGAATTAAGCAACTGATTCATTAGGATTCATTTATTACTCATTTCAGGAGTCATTATTCATTAATTTCAGCTGAGGAGATTCTGTTTTCACCATGTAGTTATTCCTATCACGAAAAGGACTGTGGGTAGAAATTTTCACTGGTGTGCTTAAGGATCTATTTTACTATTTATATTCCCTCTAGAGAACATGAGCTCTTCAAACTCATTGAAGATGGGCATCCTAGGTCTGAGTCTTAAGGAAATTCACAGGTGACCAACATCTGTCTAATACAGAAATATGACTCTGACAACCTGGTGGCAACAGTTTAGTTAATTCTTAGCACAGTGTGAAAAAGATTAGACTTGGTAAGAACGGAGATATTTCTTACCCTTCCCGAGGCTATGTAGAGTCAAAAGCACCAAGACACAACTTTATAAACATAAGGTCTGGGATAGTATAATTATTCAATTAATGCTTATGTAAAAGAGGCAAAATGGGGATGGAGGAAGGGAAGAAAGACATAGCAGCTAGAGAGGGTGGAGCAAGATAATAGAATAGAAAGTTCTACAAATCACCCCTTCTATAAAGACACCAAGTAAAAATGATCTACATAGAAAAAATACCTTCATAAGAACCAAAAATCAGGTGAGCACTCACAGTACCTTGTTTTAACTTCATATCATTGAGAGGCATTGAATAGATTTAAAAAAAAAAAAAGATGAAGAAAACCCTCCTCCATCCCTGGCAGCCTTGGCTTGGTGCAGAGAGCATCTCTGGACACTGGGGGATGGAGAACATAGCAATTATGAGGCACTGAACTCAGTACTGTCCTGTTAGAGCAGAAAGGAAAACTGGACCAAACTCAGTGACACTCACCTATGGAGGGAGCCTTTAAACCAGCCCTAGCACTAGACACAGGGCAATTACTGATCCCAGGTATCTGAACTTGGGTGTTCGCAAACCTCACCACCAAGGTCTATGCTCTGTGTCTCCCAGTAAACTTGAAAGGCAGTATAGGCCATAAAGACTGCAACTCTTTGGTGAGTCCTAGTACTGAACCAGGCCCAGAGACAATGGACTTGGGGCCATGGGGCATACAGAGACACCAGCTTGGGCAGCCAACAGAGTGTTGACATCATCCCTTACCAAATCCCAGACTGCACAGCTTGTGGCTCCAAAAAAGACCCCTTCCTTCTGCTTGAAAAGAGAAGAAGGAAGAGTGGGGAGGACTTGCATGTAGGATATCAGCCCACCCACAGCAGGATAGGACACCAGTCAGAGTTATGAGGCCCTCGTTCCAGGCCCAAGCTCCCAGATGACCTTTCTAGACACACCCTGGGCCAGAAGGGAATCTGCTACCTTGAAGAAAAGAGGACCCAGTACTGGAAGCATTTATCACCTTCTAGCTGAAGAGTCTTTGGGCCCTGGGTAGCCAGCAGCAATACCCAGATACTATGTCAAGAACCTTGGGAGAACCTCTGAGACTTGGTGGCTTCAGATGAGACTCAGCACATAACCAGCAGTGGTGGCTACAGGGCAAAACTCCAGCTTAAGAAAAGCAGAAGGAAAAGTAAAGGGGTCTTTGTCTTGCATCTTAGGTACCAGCATAGCCACAGGGGAATGGAGCACCAAGTGGGCTCTTGGGACCCTTGATTCCAGAACTTGACTCTTGGACACCATTTCTGGATCAACTCTGGGCCCAAAATGAGCCCACTTCCCTAAAGGATGATTCCCAGGCCAGGCAGCATTCATGACCAGCTGGCTTTAGAGACCTTGGCCTTAAGGGAACATCGGCAGTAATCTGGCAGTACTCCTCATGGCCTTGGGTGGTAGTGGCTATGGGCAGGGCTCTTCTCCTTTTGGAAAGAGGAGGAAAGAGTGGAAGGACTGTTGTGTGGTTTGAGTGCCAACACCAGGTAGACTTCTAAGATTTTTGACTCTAGTTCCTGCTTCCCAGATGGTACTTCTGGACCCATCTGGGGTTTACGGGACCTTACCACCCTGAAGGGAAACACACAAGCCTGGCTGGCTTTGCCATCTGCTGAGAGCTCCAGGGCCTTGAGTGGACACAGGCAGTAGCCAGGGAGTGGTTACAGCAGGCCTTGGGTGAGACCTAGTGCTGTGCTGATTTCAGGTCTCACCCAGTGCAGTCATAGTTGTGGTGGCCACAGGGATGCTTGTGTCACTCTACCCTCAGCTGTAGGTGGCTCAGAACAGGGATTCTGTGTGATTGGGAGAAAGTAAAGGAAGGGAACAAGAGTCTGTCTGGTTATCCAGATAATTCTTCTGGATCTTGTCCAAGACTATCAAGGTGGTACCTCTATGAGTCTGCAATAACCACAGTGTTACTGGGCTTGGGGTGTCCCCTGAAAGAGATATAGCTTAGATTACAACACTGAAGTCCTTTCACATATCTGAAAAGCCTTTTCAAAATGAATGGCTACAAATATGCCCAGACAGTGAAAAGTACAATAAATATCTAACCTTTCAGTGCCCAGACATTGGAGAACATCTACTAGCATCAATGCCACCCAGGAAAACATGGCCTCACCAATTAAACTAAATAAGACATCAAGGACCAATCCTGTAGAAACAGAGGTATGTGACCTTTCTGACAGATAATTCAAAATAGCTCTGTTGAAGAAACTCAAAGAAATTCAATATAACACAGAAAAGGAATTCAGAATTGTATCAGATAAATTTAACAAAGACGTTGAAATAATGAAAATAAATCAAGCAGAAATTCTGGAGCTGAAAGATGTAATTGGCATAATGAATAATGCACCAGAGTCCTCTAATAGCAGAACTGATCAAGCAGAAAAGAGAATTAGGGAGTCTGAAGGTAGGCTGTTTGAAAATACACAGTCAAAGGAGAAAAAAGGAAAAAAAACAATGAAACACATCTACAGGATCTAGAAAATAGCCTCAAGAGGGCAAATCTAAGAGTTACGGGCTTTAAAGAGAAAATAGAGAAAGAAATAGGGATGGAAAGTTTATTCAGAGGGATAATAACAGAGTACTTCCCAAGCCTAGAGAAATATATCCATATCCAAGTATAAGAAGGTTATAGAACACCAAGCAGATTTCAACCTAAAGAAGAGTATCTTATGGCATTTACTAATCGAACTTCCAAAGGTCACGGATAAATATATGATTCTAAAAGCAGCAAGAGAAAATAAATAAATAGCATACAATGGAGGTCCAATATGTCTGTCATCAGACTCTTCAGTGGAAACCTTACAGGTCAGGAGAGAGTTGCATAACATATTTAAAATGCCGAAGAAAAAAAAATTTACCCTAGAATAGTGTATCTGGCGAAAATATCTCTCAAACATGAAGGAGAAATAGACTTTCCCAGACAAACAAAAGCTGAGAGATTCATCAATACCAGACCTGTCCTACAAGAAATATTAATGGGAGCACTTCAATCAGAAAGCAAAGGGCATTAATGAGCAATAAATAATCACCTGAAGATACAAAACTCAATACTGATAGTAAGTACACAGAAAATCATAGAATATTTTAACACTGTAACTGTGATATGTAAACTACTTTTAGGCTAAATAGAAAAAGTAAACAATGAACCAATCAAAAATAACGACTACAAAAACTTTTCAAGACATAGTCAATACAATAAGAGATAATTAGATACTACAAAAAGTTAAAAAATGGGGCAATGAAGTTAAGGCTTATAGTTTTTATTTGTTTTCTTTTTGCTTGTTTCCTTCTTGGTTTACGCATATAGTGTTAAGTTGTTATCAGGTTAAATATAGTATTTGCCAGCCTCATGGTAATCTCAAACCAAAAAACATACGAGGGGTACACAGAAAATAAAAAGCAAGAAACTAAATTGTATCACCAGAGAAAACCAAATTCACTAGAGGAAGACAGGAAGGAAAGAAAGAAGGAAGAGAAGATCATAAAGCAACCAGAAAACAAGTAACAAAAAGGTAGGAACAAGTCTTTACTTAGCAATAATAACATTGAATGTAAATAGAGTATACTCTCCAATCAAAAGGCATGGATTGACTGAAAGGATGACAAAAGAAGACCCATTGATTTGTTGCCTACAATGAACACACTTCACCTATAAAGACACAGGTAGACTGAAAAGAAATGAATGGAAAAAGATATTCCATGCTAATGAAAACCAAAAAGAGCAGGAGTTGCTATACTTACATCAGAAAAAATAGATTTCAAGACCAAAACTATAAGAAGAGACAAAGAAAGTCACTGTATAATGATAAGGGTGTCAATTCAGCAAAAGGATATCACAAATTTAAATATACATACACCAACACCCAGATATATAAAGGCAATATTATTAGAGCTAAAAAAAGAGGTCATGACACAATAATAGCATGACACAATAACAGAATGGGGTATGCACTTCAACATCCCACTTTCAGCATTGGACAGATCTTCCAGACAGAAAATCAACAAAGAAACATCAGACTTAATCTGCACTATTGATCAAATGGATCCAATAGTTATTTACAGAGCATTTCATCCAAGAGCTGTAGAATACACATTCTTTTCCTCAGCACATGGATCATTCTCAAGGATAGACCATATGTTAAGTCATAAAACAAGTCTTAAAACATTCAAAAAATTCAAAATAATATCAAGCATCTTCTTTGACCACAATGGATTAAAACTAGAAATCAATAACGAGGAATTTTGGAAACTATACAAATACAGAAATTAAACAATGTGCTCCTGAGTGACCAGTGAGTCAATGAAGAAACTAAAAAGAAAATTTTAACAATTCTTGAAACATAAAATAATTGAAACACAACATACCAAAACCTATGGAATACAGCAAAAGCACTACTCACAGGGAAATTTATAGTGATAAGTTCATATATCTAAAAAGAGGAAAAACTTCAAATAATCAACCTAATAATTCATCTTAAAGAACTAGAAAGCAAGAGCAAACCAAACCCAAAATTAGTAGAAGAAAATAATAAAGATCAGAGCAGAAATAAATGATTTTGAAACAAAAACAATGCAAAAGATCAATGAAACACAGAAATTTGGTTTGTTGAAAGGTGAACAAAATTGGTGAACCTTTAACCATACTGACTAAGATACAATGAAAGAAGGTCCAAATAAATAAAATTGGAAATGAAAAACGAGACATTACAACTGATACTGCAGAAATTCAAAGGATCATTAGTAGCAACTATGAGCAACTATATACCAATAAATTGGAAAATCTAGAAGAAATGGACAAATTCCTACACATGTACCACCCACTAAAACTGAACTAGGAAGAAATCCAAAACCTGAATAAACCATAACAATGAAGTTGAAGCCATAATAAAAAGTCTTCCAGCAAAGAAAAGTGTGTTACTCGATGGCTTCACTGCCCAATTATACTAAACATTTAAAGAAGAGCTAATACCCATCCTACTCAAACTATTCTGAAAAATAGAAAAGGAATAAATACTTCCTAATTCATTTTAAAAGGCCAGTATTATACTGATAACGAAACCAAAAATAAATAAATAAATAAATAACAGAACTACAGGCCAACACCCATGATGAACATTGATGCATAAATTCTTAACAAAGTGCTAGCGAATAAATTCAACAATACACATCAAAGATCATTTATCATGACCAAGTGGAATTTATCCCTGGGATGCAAGGATGGTTCAATATATGCAAATCAATCAATGTGATACAGCATATCAACAGAATGAAGGATAAAAATATGATTATTTCCATTGATGCTGAAAATTTATTTGATAAAATTCAACATCCCTTCATGAAGAAAATCCTCAAAAAACTACAGAGAGAAGGAACATACCTCAACATAATAAAAGCTATATACAACCGACCCACAGCTAGTATCACACTGAATAGGGAAAAACTGAAAACCTTCCCTCTAAGATCTGGAACATAGCAAGAACGTTCACTGTGAACATTGTTATTCAACACAGTGCTGGAAGTTGTAGCTAGAGCAATCAGACAAGAGAAACATATAAGGGGAATCCACATTGGAAGAAAGAAGTCAAATTATCCTTGTTTGCAGATAATATGATCTTATATTTAGAAAAAAAATAAAGATTCCACAAGAAAACTATTGGAACTGATAAACAAATTCAGTAAATTTGCAGGATACAAAATCAACATACAAAAATCAATAGCATTTCTATATGCAAAAAGTGGACAATATGAAAAGGAAATTTTTAAAATCTCATTTATAATAGTCACATATAAAATTAAATACCTAGGAATTAATTTGACCAAAGAAGTAAAAGATCTTTATAATGAAAAAAAGGGCAAAAAATTTGAATAGACATTTCCCAAAAGAAGACATTCAAATGGCAAACAGGTGTATGAAAGGTGTTCAATATCATTGATCACGAGAGAAATGCAAATCACAACCACAATGATATATCATCTCACCCCAGTTAAAGGCTTCTATGTGACAGACAGACAACAACAAATGCTGACAAGAATCTGGAGAAAAGGGAACCCTTTCTGCTGGCAAGAATGCAAATTAGCACAACCGCTATGGAGAACAGTTTGGAGGTTCCTCAAAAAACTAAAGATGGAGCTACCATATTATCCAGCAATCCCACTACTGAGAATATACCCAAAAGAAAGGAAATCAGCATATTTAAGAGATAGCTACACTCCTATGTTTATTGCAGCTCTGTTGACAATAACTAAGATTTGGAAGCAACCCAGGTGTCCATCAACAGATGAATGGATATAAAAATATGGTACACATACATAATTGAGTACTATTCAGCCACAAAAAAGAATGGATGGGACATGGATGGAACTGGAGATCATTATGTTAAGTGAAATAAGCCAGGCACAGAAAGACAAACATCACACGTTCTCACTTACTTCTAGGATCTAAAGATCAAATCAATTGAACTCATGACATAGAGAGTAGGATGGTTACCAGAGGCTGGGAAGAGTAATGGGAGTTGGCAGTGGAGAGGTGGGGATGTTTAATGTATACAGAAAATAGAAAGAATGAATAAGACCTACTATGTGATAGCACAATAGGTGACCATAGCCAATAATAACTTAATTGTACATTTAAAAATAAAAATGTAATTGAATTGTTTGTAACTCAAAGGACAAATGCTCAAGGGGATGGATACCTCATTCTCCATAATGTGCTTATTTCACATTGCATGCCTATATCAAAACATCTCATGTACCCCATAAATATATACACCCACTATGTACTCACAAAAAAAATTTTTTTTATTTAAAAAGATATAGCAGGTAACATTTTTCCTTTAAAAAAAAAAAAAAAAAAAAGCCTCGGTGGCTCATGCTTGTAATCTCAGCACTTTGGGAGGCCAAGGCAGGCAGATTACCTGAGGTCAGGAATTCGAGATCAGTCTGACCGACATGGAGAAACCCTGTCTCTACTAAAAATACAAAAATTAGCTGGGCGTGGTGGTGCCTGTAATCCCAGCTACTCGGGAGGCTGAGGCAGGAGAATCACTTGAACCCAGAAAACAGAGGTTGCGGTGAGCCAACATTATGCCATTGCACTCCAGCCTGGGTAAAAGAGCAAAACTCTGTCTCAAAAGTCTAAGTAAACCCTTGCTTAAGATATCAGGCTGAACACATTCACCTAACCTGGTTCTCTTTCCCAAAATCTACTTAAATGCCATTACACGCTACAGTGTTTTTGTTATTGTTTATCTGTCTACCTATTTGTTTGTTTCAAAGTGTAAAGATCCAAGGACAAGGAAAAGAAAGAGGATCTAAGAATAACAACCTTTTAAAAAATGTAAAGTAACTGAATGAGTTAGTGACAGACTTAGCAGAATCCTACTCTGGAAAAAGATGTAGTTTCAAAACCATAGGAACAAAGAAATGATTCTCCAACTTTGCAAAGAAAAAACATAGCTTTCATATAAAAGGTCAATAATTATATTGGCATCCTAACTGTAAACAGAAATCGTAGAATCAAAAGAAAATTGGGCAATGCCTTTAAATTTTAAAGGAAAATGTGTCCTTTCCAGACAATTATACCCAACTGAGCTACCAATTAAATGTGTTGACAGAACAAAGCCATTTCTAGACATACAAAACTTTTTTAAAACTATCAACCATATTTAATTCCTCATGACACTACTACAGGATGTGTTCCATCAAAACAAGAGAATAAAGCAAAGGTAAGGCATGTGACCTGGGAAATAAATAGTGCCACCAACATTACAATGCAGACAGAATGTTGAATACTGCATGATTCCATGTCTGTGAGGATTCTAAAATAGCCAAACTCATAGAAGCAGAGAATAGAATGATGGTTGTCTGGGGCTGAGAAGGGGGAAATGGAGAATTGCTGTTCAATGGTTGTAAAATTCTAGGCAAGATGAAAAGTATTGGAAATCTGATGTACAACATGGTATCTGTATTAGTCCATTTTCACACTGCTACAAAGAACTCTCCAAGACTGGGTAATTTATTTAAAAAATAAGTTTAATGGACTCACAGTTCTACTTGGCTGGGGAAGCCTCAGGAAACTTACAATCATGGGAGAAGGCAAAGGGGAAGCAAAGATCTTCTTCACATGACTGCAGGAAAGAAAGCTAGCAAGAGCCAAAGAAACTGCCTTATAAAACCTAGTCACAGATCTCACGAGAAGTCATTCACTATCACAAGAACAATATGGGGGAACTGCCCCTATGATCCAACCACTTTCCATCAGTTCTCTCTCTCTAAACACTGGGAATTACAATTCAAGATGAGATTTGAGTGGGGACACAAAGCCTAATCACATCAATATCTTTTGATAATACTGTATTGCAACTTAAAATTGTATTAAGTGGTAAATCTCACATTAAATGTTCTTGCCAAAATAATAGCTACCTCAGCAAAACCAAGGGAATCTCAGGTTAATAGTGAAGGCAAATTACCAGCTGACTCCTTGTAGAGCCCTGGAGAATATTTGTTGTAAGTGGGGTTCTTCAGAAGCAGATGCTGAGAAGGAATTGGCATGCAGGCTATTTATTAGAGACCATTGCTTCTAAGGGATTGGAAAGAAGGGAGACGGAAGAATCAAGATTGAGCAGGGAGAGAAGGTAAATTATGATGCAGACAGAACAAAGCTTTGGCCAATCCCTCAGGGAGCTCTGGAGGATTAAACCCAGTAGAGTTGTCCCATGGTGGGATGAAAGGACTTTCATAGCCTTCTCATTATCAGTTATTGAATATGGGTTGCTCAGAAGGGCATCCTCTCAAGCAAGAAAGCTCTCTGCAGCCAAGGAAGAAGATGAAGAAGCTAACAGCTGTCTGTTGGTTGGCTTATTCCCAGCAACTGAAATAACAGGTCCCTTCTAGAAGGAAGTTTTAGACAATGCATCTCCTATGTTCACCACACTGGTCTACATTGGAGCTGGTGAAAAGAGTATAGAAGAGCGTTTTTCTAAGATATCAAATTAGTAGAATGCCTTACATTTAAATTTATATAGCAGGGGATAAGATTGGGGATGAATTAATGATGATTACATAGAAACCTAAGCAAAGGATAAAAATAAGATTACTTCCAAGAACAAAATATTGTGCATGAAAAGTAATCACACAATACTTCATGCCCAGCTATAAATCATCTTTGTATGACCATAAAATTACATTGAAAGAATGCAGGAATGAGAAACATGAATGGAGACAAATCCTCATTACACAATAGTGGGAAATCAATCATCATACTTAAAATAATTTTTACACATCAAGATGTAGTGACACAAGCTTGATTTAAATATATAAAGATATATGCTAAAAGATTCTATTAGAAGGGTTGCAAGTGGTGGTCTGCATGTACAGGAACATAGGATTAGCTGCTTTTCATAGAAATACGTTCTGTGTAGCTTTGATAAAATAGATCCTAAATTTCTATTACATTCTGGGCTTCCTGATATGGAAAATGTTAGGGTCTGGCTCTTGCTCTATTTTCCCCACCCTATTTCAAAAGGGTTGCCAGGGTCATTCTCTTGTCTACAGTCAACCTTCTCCCAGGCTCTTGGCTTCCAAAAGTGAGACCTTGAGAAAGCTTTGCTGAGGAGATTGGAGCAGTGAGTGCCTTTGAGTGGAGAACAGAGAATCACAAAAGTATAGAGGAGAGAAGATTCCTATAGCACAAGAGGTGATGAGATCTGAGAGGTCCTCTGACTGTCCTGTCTCTGGAGCTCCCAGGCAAAGCAGTTGAAATCAAGCTTGCAACAGAAGCTCCGGATCTGTCTGAACTAAGATATTTTGTGGACTTGGATAATGAGAAATCAACAGTGCCCATGAGAGCCTCAGGAAATAGATCTCAACCCCAATTCCCTAGCACCACTTTTTAGTCTAATATTTCTTTGACATTCTGTGAATTACAAGTGTACTATGTAATAGCTATGGTATTATTATCATTACTACTAATTATAATAACAAATGAGAGGTCTGAATAGTTTTTATTCAGTGACCCTTAAACCTGTTTTAGAGAAAATTCTGCCTGTCTATATATAATCTTCTGGACTATCTTGTACCAGAATATATTAATAAATGGTTAGCAAGGGTCAGGTTTGACTTGATCAGCTCTTATTCAGTAAGTGGAATGATCAAAGAAAAGTTTATCATGGCACTGAAAACAACCTGGATATTTATCAAATTTTCCATATTCCTGTACTTGGGACTCTGCATGTGTTTTCCTGGCTTCTTGAACCAATTTTACCCCCGTCACTGCAGAATCACAGCTTCTCATTGCAACTTAAATGCTACCCTACACCTCGGTTTTCCAAAAGCAGGATCACCCTGTCCTAATAAGTTTTTTCACTGTTGCTCTCAGCTGAGCTACTCAACACGTCAGACAAGCTCTAATTATTTTATGTATTAATTTATCTCTGTCCCTACTCAAAAGCCACTTAAAGGCAACCAAAGGTCTTGCTGTCCTTTTCACATTATATCCAGGGACTTTGTAGATGCTCAATGAATATTTATTGGTTTTTAAAGCAAATGAGTTTCACAGTTAACAAAAATGAGGTAAGCTCTTGATTTTCTGGTTGTATTTCAAAGTTCATAGTTAAAATGTCAATAATGGTAGGTGTCTTAGTTAGTTACTACAAGTGTGTGACTGAGAACTCTGTTCTTTGCACACCAAAATAATAATAATAATAAAAAAAAAAGCAGGTGAGTTTTTAGGCTAGTATGCAGATAAGCGCTCCTGTATCCTAAACCATGCCTTTCTAAATTCCAAAACTCAGAGCCACAGTTTTCATCATTCACCATTTGCCAGCCATTCTGCCAATGTAGGAACCAATACAGCAGAAAGCAAAACTAACAATAAACTATTAGTATCATTTATTGAGTATTTACTCCATACAGGGTACTTACTATATTTGTCAATCCTTAATGCTGAAAAGTAGCTGTTTTTTTCTTTTTTAATCTGACTTTAAAACAAGAAAACAGAGACTCAGAAACAAAGTGTCTTTTCTGAAGAACACACAGAGAGTAATTATCCAAGTGTTGAAGATGAAAACTCAGGTCTGTCACTTCTAAAGCTGGTGTTCTTTCCACTCTAAAATTCCATTTCTAGAATCTACATTTGTACCTCTTCACACAGACAGGATCAAACTACAGTAGTTAAAATTGTGTCATTATAAAAACACACCCCTTTTATAAAAGGAAAAGCTAGGAAACCAATTCCTTTAGTTTGTTGTCAAGAAGACTAAAGAAATATTTTTGCTCATGGAGCACTTACACAATTTTATATAATGATTCTGAGAATCATGATTCAATCACAGAGGTTTCAGCATAAATCAAGAGGGAAAATGATAATAAATGTCTATGAGCTAATAATGGAAAACTACCAAAGTCGTCAGGAGATTACAGGTTCGCAGGAAAAGATGTGAAATCTAAATGACACTTCATTTACTCTAAGAACAAGGAACAAATGTTCAGAATAATTTCTTTCCGCCATGAATTTCTAAGGAAATGTTGAGATCAATGTCAAGCAGGGTATTGAAACAGGACATGGAATAGATGTTAAAATAAGTCAAACTGAATGAAGTAAGTTAGAGGAAACAGAGCTACATGATTCTTTGTTTTTGGTTTCAAGAACAAAGAATCACTTTTTTTTTCTTTTTTTTTTGAAGCAGCAGTCTTTCATTAGTCATGATGAAAACACCAAATTCTTCAGGTAGAGTTATAGCTCCAATCGGTGTTGGACAAAAACCAAAATAATCTCCCTCTAAAAAACCATAAAAATAATTCTAAAATTTTTTTCTCTCAATTTTCTTAACATACCTATCAGAATAACAATTAATACTTTAAATTTCAAGTATTTACATTATTATTCTAGTAGGCATATCAAGAAAATTGAGAGAGAAAAATTTAAGAATTCTTTATTCATTATAATATATCCTCAATTTTCTATGTTCAAAAAATTATAATCACATTTTTCCTAATTATAAAATATATACTTATTATTTGAAACAGGAAAAATAAGAAGCCTTCCACAATCCCATCAACTATGATTTTTTTATTTTATAAATAAAAATATGTTTACATGTTACATGTCATATGTACCTCATGCTTAATTTTAGAATGCTCATAATCTTTTGTTTACTTTGTGCTTTGGGTGGTAATTCGGGTGTTCCAGGAAGACAGTGATGTTATGTAATTACTTCTTGAATTAAGGTGGATTTTATTCAACATATGGTTATACATGATTTGATTCGTATGGCTTTGTAAAGTTTTTCATATAACTACATCTGGGAGTCTTTTGCTGGATGATGTCTCCATGCTGAATTCAAAAACCAGGTTACTAAAATCCTACAACTATAATCATACTACCTGTGTTATCAGATACACCCCCTTTCTGGTCTTATCCAACAAGACGTGAGTTCAGGCTATAGAAACTGCCTTTGGTGACACCCCACTTCTCAGCACTGATCCTTTTCTCATTGCTCAATAGCCATCCACAGAAAAATTGATTTCAGACCCTTGAATGGTGACTCTGGGAAAAGGAAGTAGTTTCACCTTTGTGCAGTCTTCTTTACTATCATTAACAGATTTTTATGATGTCTAACCCTTAGTCTTTTTTTTTTTTTAACTTTTTTGAGGGAAGTATATAATTACCCCAAACCATGGAAAAGGGTGACCATCCACATAGGGCATTTCCACAGCTCAGCAAGGTCTAGGATGAAGCCGGAGAGAGTAATTCTGTTGAGCCTGCCCTCCTTTTCACGTGCACCCAAATCTGACTCTCTCTTGTCTGGCACCACCACACTCTACAAGGTGACTCTCCTCCTTCCCTCCAGACCATGCCCCAGCCCAGGGAACTCTTCTCCAGAAGTGAGACAGAGAACTATTTCAAATCAACTGTGTGGCATCAAATTTGCACCATGCTTCCCTCAAACTTTCCTTTTGGGTATCAAAAGCCCATTTTGAAGGTCAAAAAAAAAAAAAAAAAAAAAGAAAAAGAAAAAAGAAAAGCCCACTGCTATTTTTCACCCTTTCAGTCCTGCTTCCCCCCAAAACACTGTGAATGCCCTGGTGGAAAGGCCACCTGCAATGGAGTAGAAAGAGGAAAGCACAATGGTGGTATTCCAAAACATCATCACATCATTATCACTGAATTATCTGTCTGCTCTCCAATGAGCATGGGCAAATTGAAGGCAGAATCTCTATACCTCATGCCTGCACCCCAGGGCTGAACATCACTTTTAGAACATTGCAGCCTCAGGGACTCCTCGCTAAGTGGACGCACATGTGAGCTATTAACTATTTTTGGTCATCAGATATGGAGATATTTGACTGCAATATGTGGTATTCTTAACAACTTCCAACAGTGCAAAGTTTCAATCAGGCTTAAAAAACAGTTTACTTCCGAGTGGAATAATGGAGTATTTTCTGTAAACTGTTGAGTTAAACGGATTTATGATAGTTCTGCAAAAGTGAAAGTTTATAAGGTGTTTTAAAGAAACTGATATCACAGGCTATATAATTTCCATAGCATTTAAATGTAAGACTATAATTTCTCTGCATCTGATGATGATGTAAGTGCAGGCATTGAACCCTCCGCCCTCCACTCTCAGACACATGAGATGACCGGTGGATATAAAATGAGGGAAAAACCAGCATCAGTGTTGGAAAGTAGGAAGGGTGCCACACATATGCCTGCCACAGCAGGGAATGTATATTTCATATGGTAATGAACCTACGATGTCATTTAGACTCTATTTATGATTGTCCCTGTGACAAAGAAAGTGGCATGGGAGTGGAAGGACCCAGAAAATTTATGTAAGACCAATCAATTTGAAAAGGGAAAAAGAGATACTGGAAAAGGAAAATCCAACAATCAAAATGCTGTTCTGCTGCCAGGCTTTTTCCTTAAGCCAGAAAAGCTTCAAGAAGAAATTGCTCACAAGAGAAGCAACAGGCCACTATAAGATTGGAAGGCCACCCAAACAGGGCCACCTTGGGGATCCTAGGTACACAAACTACATTGCAGGTCCAAATAAGATCATCTTGAAGAGATAGAAACCCTTCTTTTGAAATAATTAAGAAGCACACAAATAAGCTAATTTGCATCTCAAATATTCTGGGGTTTTTCTGAACCAGTCCCTGATAACAGAGTCACCAGCAGAAGAAAAAAAGGAAAAAACAAAACAAAACATAATTGTTCATCAAAAGTTCATGGTTCCCCTTCCATGATTATTCTGAGTGCCACGTGCCCTTTCCTTCAGGGTACAGCTATATGAACGTTTCTTGCCAAAGACACATGAGCAGGAATGAAGCATCTCTTCTAAGATGGGGATTTGAAGAAGCAAGTGTGCCTTCCTCACCATAAATTTCCATTTTGGCTGGCTGGAGACGGAGGGCTCAGAGCTCCTCAGGGATGGAAGGAACCTGGAACCCTGAATCATCACATGACAAGAGAAAAACTTCTCTTTGTTAAGTTGAATGTTGGGGGGTTGTTGGTGTGGTAGATGGCTTAAGGGCTGCAAATTCCTCCCCTCCCAGGCTGTCTGCACCTTTGCAATGTGACTTTGCTGCCCCTCTGTCCAGAAGTGGAAGAAATCTGCCTGGCTTTGTGACTTGTTTACACCAATGGAATGTGGCAAAAGTGACATTGTGTGTGGAGCTCAGGCCTTGAGCTGTTGTCCTCACCTCTTAAAAAAAACCCCTCACCAAGTAAGGAGGCTAGGAAAGCTGAAAGAATGGACAGAAAAAGACTTTGTGACAGCCCCAGAGTGTGTATAAGGTCCCTTTAGACGCCCTAATCCTGTGAGTCCCTGATGACTACAGTCATCACAGTGAGCCTAGGAGAAACAAGAAGAACTACGGAATTGTAAAACTCAGGGAAACAGCATTTAAAAATATAATAGAGACAAGACTTCAGGTAGTCAAATATGTCCCTGTATTGCAAACTTCCAGGAAAAAAAAATGCAGTAATCTCTGAAGCATTTTTAGGGGAAAAGATGTGACAATAAATTCTATAACTAAACAACTGCTCTGTGTAATATGGCCAATGAAAATTGTACCCAGGGATATAAGACATATAAATTACATCATCTATTTATGCTTCCAGTAAGGCATATATGGATAAAATTACTTGAAGATTTAACCAAGACATAAACCAAAATTTAAAAATTTAAATTGGAGGTTGTGACCAAAAGCCTCAGTGGTACAAATGAAACTAAATAAAGAGCTGTTTAAATAACTATAACACAGTTTCATAAATTAATACAGATTTTTTAATGACTCTTCAAAGAGAAACTGTGTGATGAAATGATAATCATTTGGGCCAGAGTCACAAATTATTATCAATAAAAATTAAAACATGGGAAAGATATAGACAACTATATTACATTTCTTACACAATGGAAATATAATTTAATTTTCAGCATCACCAATTAAAAATATATTAAAAAAATAATTTTTTAAAAAATTAAAGGAAAAAAATGACCAAATACAAAGATTGCAACTTTCATTTTTATCAGTAAGACTTTTTAAGCAATGTATACTCACTGTAGTGATTTCTTAATGAATTCCATATAAATATATGTACTATTGTATATACATGTATATGTGCCTGAATTATAAAATATATAATAAAATCATTAAAAAGATGAACTTGAAATAAACACTAGTTTAAAAGAAATTTATTATATTTATTAATAAGAAAAAAAATTTTCTTTCGCTTAATAGTAACATTCAGTGGAAACAGAATGATTAAAATTTTTAATGTTTTTGAAAAGGTTGGTTATATATCCTGTAATATAGCAACCCAAAGGTATGATTCTGGGTCCATTTTTATTTCAAACTTGGTTTTCATGGTTGTAGTAACTGAATAATATCCTTCATAGAGAGATAAACTAAAGGGAAAGAAGCGTGTCATTAGCTGTACTTAATGATCATGACATTTATAATCAATTCTACCATCAATTATGTAATTTTTTTGTTGAAATTTGGTAGTAAATTTCCATCTTCCATGATCAATTGTCCTTGAAAAGGAATCAGTACATGTTTTAGTTTTATGCCTCAACAAAAGGGTTTAAAATTCCTGAAAAACTTTCAAAGATTATAAAAATTCTATTTTGAGTCCTTTAAGTGTGTTGATATGACAGATTATTTTTTATAGGTGTAACATTTCTATCGTTTTCAGCAATATATCACATAGCAATGGAAACCCAAAGAAACATTTCCAAACATCCATTTTGAAAATGCTCTCTATTACCCCATAATGTGGCTGATGGTGCACTCCTGCCAGGAAAATGGAAAGCATTAGCTGGGCCTTTTGGGAGGCGGGTAGGGAGGAGGGGCGGGGAGACAGAGGGTTGTCATTATTGTTCTTCTGTGTTTGCAACATGGGGATTACTTTTAACCTGCTTTTTTTTTTTTGGAAGTGTCTTAAGATTCTTGTTAATTTTGAGAATTAGCTTACATAAAAGCAAATTAAGTAACTCTTAAATCCACCTAACTGAGCACACAAACTCCAGTGAGTCAAAAGTGTGCAGAATGTAAAAATGTCATCGTCATTCACCGCCACCCTCTGGGAATCACTCTCTTCCATCTTGCTTACAAGAATAAACAGAGAACATCTGTCTTACTTGTGGACCTCTACAAAGTACCAGTACCAACTTATATTAAATATGAGTAAAGTTTAATAGCGTTCTTAATTTTGGAATTTAAAAACTAGCATTTTCTTCAGGGACTCCAATTAATGTTATATGCATCCCACTTTGGAGAAAAAAGCTATAGCAAAATAAATCAATATGGAAGCCTCATGGAAAGAAGTCTAGAAATGAGACCAAGTGTATCAGTTGTGACATAAATTTAAATAATCAGAAATTAAAACTTAATTATAGAAGACACTTCCAAAACTAAAATATTTAATTTATTTAAAAATATTAAAAACACAAAGAGAGGGAGAGACACGCTTTTGTTTTAGTAAGCCCAAACAAAAAGGAAGTAGGGAGCCACAATCTTAATATCACACAAACGAGAATATGCAGCAAGTAGAATGACACAGGGCAGGGAGTATCACTGAGTATTAATAGCAAGCAAAGTGTGTAATAAAAATGCCGTATGCTAGAAATACTAGGCAAAACATATAGACACACAGTAGTGACAGACTTGAAAATGCCACCTCTACCTTGGCCATTTAAGTAAATAAAAATCAACCCAAGGATATAGAAGATTTGAATAACGAAGTTAATAATTTATATACACAGTGATTTCAAGATAACCACTGAAGGAACATACTTCAAAATACTAAGAGCCATCTGTGACAAACCCATAGCCAACATCATACTGAGTGAGCAAAAGCTGGAACCATTCCCCTTGAGAACTGTAACAACACAAGGGTACCCACTCTCACCACTCCTATTCAACATAGTACTGTAAGTCCTAGCTAGAGCAATCATGCAAGAGAAAGAAATAAAAGGCATCCAAATAGGAGAAGATGTCAAACTATCTTTCTCTGCTGACAATATGATTCTACACCTAGAAAATTCTAAAGGCTACAAAAAGTCTCCTGGCTGATAAATGACTTTAGTAAAGTTTCAGGATATAAAAATCAATGTATAAAAATTCATAGCATTTCTATACAGTGACAACATCCAGGCTGACAGTGAAATCAAGAAACACTTGCAATAGACACAGAGAGGATGAAATACCTAGAAATACCACTAACCAAGGAAGTGAAAGTTCTCCACAGGAGAATTACAAAATACTGCTGAAAGAAACCAGAGACAACCTAAATATAATGGAAAAAATTCCACACTCATGAACTGGAAGAATCAATATTGTAAAAATGGCCACACTACCCAAAGTCATCTACAGATTCAACCTATTCATAACAAACTACAAATGTCATTCTTCACAGAATTGGAAAAAAAAAGAATTCCAAAATTCATATGGAACCAAAAAAGAGTCTGAATAGCCAAAGCAATCCTAAGCAAAAAGAACAAAGCCAGAGGCATCACACTACCTGACTTTACACCATAAAGCTACAGTAACCAAAACAGCATGGTACTAGTACAAAAACAGACATATAGACCAATGAGATAGAATAGAAAACTAAGAAATAAAGCCACACACCTACAACCATCTGATCTCCAACAAGGCTGACAAAAACAAGCAACAGGGAAAGGATTCCCTATTCAATAAATTATGCTGAGATAACTCGCTAGACATATGCGGAAGGTTGAAGCTGGCCCCTCCTTTCACCATATACAAAAATTAACTCAAAATGGAGCAAAGATTTAAATGTAAGACTTCAACAATAAAAAGCCTAGAAGTTAATCTAGAAAATATTTTCTTAACATCAGCCTTGGCTAGTCCCCAAATGCAATTGCAAAAATAGACAAAACCAAAAATAGACAACTGGGACCTAATTAAACTAAAGAGCTTCTGCACAGCAAAAGAAACTATCAACAGAGTGAAGAGACAACCTACAGAATGGGAGAGGATATTAACAAACAATGCATCTGACAAATACCTAGTATCCAGAAACCATACAGAATTTAAACAAATCAACAAGCAAAAAACAAACAACCTATTTAAAAATGAGCAAAGGATATGAAAAGATACTTCTCAAAAGAAGACATGCAAGTGTCCAGCAAACATATTAAAAATTTTCTCATCATCACTAATCATCAGAGAAATGCAAGTCAATATAACAGTGAAACGCCATCTCACACCAGTCAAAATGACTATTATCAAAAAAGCAAACAACATAGATGCTGGGTGAGCCTGCAGAGAAAAGGAAATGCTTATACACTGTTGGTGGGAATGTAAATTAGTCCTGCCACTATGGAAAGCAGTCTGGAGATTTCTCAAAGAATTTAAAATAGAGCTACCATTTGACCCAGCAATCCCATTCATGAGTATACATTCAAAGGAAAATAAATCATTCTACCAAAAAGATGCATGTGGATGTTCACCACTGCATTATTCACAATGGCAAAGACATGGAAACAATCCAGGTGCCTATCAATGGTGGATTAGATAAAGAAAATGTGGTATATATACACCATGAAATACTACACAGCCATAAAAAAGAAGAAATCAAATACTTTGTAGCAACATAGGTGCAGCTGAAGATCATAACCCTAAGCCAATCAATGCAGGAACAGAAAACCAAATACTGCATGTTCTCACTTATAAGTGGGAGCTAAGCATGTAGCAAACATGGACATAAACATGGGAACAACAGGCACTGCAGACTCCTGAAGAGGAGAGAGGGAGAGGGGCCCGAACTGAAAAACTACCTATCAGGTACCATGCTTATTACTTGGGTGGTGGGATCCGTACCCTAAACCTCAGCATCATGGATTATTCCCATGTAACAAACCCATACATGTACTGCTTGTATCTAAAATAAAAGTTGAAAAAATTTCCAAATGTTTTTTGAGGAGGCATGCAAGTATGCGTTGCCTCCATTTAATTGACAGATGAGGCTTGAAAAGTCTCAGAGCTCACAGCAGTAATAAGCAGTAGAGTCAAGATTTAATCAGTTAAGTTACAAAATCCACACTCTTTCTATTATGCCATACTAATAAACAGGCATCAGCCAGACCACCAGGAGATGTAAATGTGAATCCTAGTTCTAACTCGAACTCATCTTTCCTCCATTTGGGACCTCAGTTTCCTTATCTTGACTAGCTCATATGCTAAAATCTGCTCTGATGATCTGTAACTCTCTATTTAAGGCTATTTATCATCTCAAACATGATATCAAAACTTAGACTACTTTACTATGTTCCCAGGATATAACCCACATATTTGCTTCAATTTGCCTTTAATTAATACAGTTAATTAGTCTCATTAAATGAATAACATCATGACTAATGAAAATATTGCTAAAAGAAGCCATTGGTGTTTTGTCCTCAGTTCTCAGATGCTTATACTTACTTGCAGACATTAGAAAATAAAAACTAAGTCTCCAAAATGATTTTTTTTTTTTAAACGCCAATCTTGCTCACTAACATTGGATCTCAAAATCATGAACTTTCTTAAGTGATTCAGATATATGGAGTATTTTAATGCTTTTACTCTCTTCAGAGAAAAAGCTATGGATGCTGTTAGTAAACTTAAGTCCAAAATCAACATATCCTAAAATACCAATGTTTTAGGATGACTGAGCACAGCCTAGTCTTACAATTTGAAATGCCAAATATTTTCAGGCCGCATGTCTTTAGTTCCCACAGCATATGTTTATTCAGGCATCAGCAATGATATGTTCTTTTCCTGTGACCCTCAAAACCGTATACAAATATACTCTCCCATTTTATGGGAAAACAGAGTGTGAAAGCACTTCTCAATAAATGAAAGAGATTAGGGTAAAATCTCAGATTGAAATTTTGAACTGAAGCACCTGATACAGATATACCGAGCTAATGGCCGAAAGCAAATATCACCTTAGGCAGGGAGATAAAATCTCCCCTAGCACTTACAAAGTGTCAGGCAGGCAATTCCTGTGCCTTTGGGTGTGTGTTAACTGATGCTCAGAGCATTCTCTCTCCTGAAAAGTGGCAGATGTTATGCTTTTTTCTTTCTTTAGAAAATTGCATAAAACCATGTTAGAATTGAGTTTGGGAGGGATTTTGAGCTAATCCTTGTGACTAATTAAACTTTTAAAATTTCTTAAGGCTACAATATCTAAACTTTCACACCAAAGGAGCTAGACCTGGGTGCAGCTCTCCTACTCAGGAAATATGTGTCTTTGGGCAAGTCGTTTATTTTCATAGGCCTCCATTTCCACAAAAAATTTAAAAAATAAGAAAAACATGAAGGTTATCTTTGAGTTTCCATTCAGTTATAGTTCAGTGACAAGAACTAAATTTTCAGGCAAGGGATATAAGTTCAGTATTCAAATATACTATCTGCAGGACCTTGAAAACATCAGGCTACTTCAATTTTCATATCTATAAAGTAGTGACAGTGAGACCTACATCACAGAATTGTATGTATTAGTTGATATAATGAGAAAATGACTGAGCACCATTTCATGTTTCCCAAAAGGGAAATACATACACACAATATATAAACTTTTTTTTTTCCTATAATGTTGTTTGGGATTTGGTGGAGACGATGATGATGATGGGTAATCTCTATGTGGTTTATTTTAGAGGCGTGTAACATCTAGGTGAATGTGCATAGCTGTGTTATCTATAATTAAATAAAATACATTCAAATAAAATTTTAGAGATTAAATATTTTCTATCAACCTAGTCCCATTTTCACCCATTTCCTTAGCTATTCCTGTCCTATTTCGTGGTGTGCATTCCAAAAGCAGTAAGTAATCCTGAATGTCAAGAAATTCTACAAGCAGTGGCAATGTTCTCTTTCCACAGCATGACTATAAACAGAAATCTCATTATATGCTGACATTTATTTCTATTTAGTATTGCTCTTAACCTGGAGACAAAATGCAAATATGTATTTTATTATGAGGCTCTTTTCCTACTTATATAAGCCATGTGTAACAGAATTTGCCACTCTTGTGAGTTTATTCTTTGTTTCTTAAAAGACTTTTGAGAGTCTGCTGAATGCCAGCCTTTATGTAGGCATTGGGGTGAAGATTAGTAAGACACAATCTCCTGTTTAAGGAACCCTAGAGTTAAATGGGTAGATATATACAAATAGTTTCAGTACATTTGGATAATAATATTGTATCTTACTTCTTAGAAATGAGTACGAGGTATAGGGAAGGCTCACAGAAGGGAAGAGAAGGAAACTCCCTCTGGGGCTCATGAGGCCTCCACTGAGTATATGATGCTTACTGGGGACTTGACGGATGAATAGGAGTTCATCACTGGTCAATGTGAGAAATGTTGGAAGAGAGACAGACATGAAAAAAAGTTGTGAGATGAGGAAGGCAGGGCATATTTGAGAAACTGCACATGATTTAATATGCTAAGTATTCAATATAGTTTTCATGCTATGAAAGATGTCTTAGAACCTCAGTATATGAATACCTAATCAAACCTCTCACCCAATCAGCCATTCCTCTTCTCAGTGTCATTTTCTTTCCATATCATTCATTCCTTAAAGTCTTATCTCTCTTCTGACTTAATACTTTCCTGATTTTATTCTTTTATGAAAAGCCTGGGAATATCCTGAGCAGAAAAAAAATCCATAAACACCTTCCAATTTCTCTTTTGCTGAGGTCAAAATTTGTTCAATGCTTACCCACTTGTACTAGTCAATTGGTAAGTGTGTCACTCATGAGAGAAACAGTCTCTGTGTTTTGGGAGCCTACCCAATTCTTAACTCCTCCTTTCACAAAGCTGGATGCAGGGCCTGGGTCTTTGCATCACCTCCTTGAGGAAAGGGCAGACTGCAGAGTCTAGGCTTTGGACGCTAGACACATGGGCTCCTATCCCAGCTCTGCTATTTCTTCTCTCTACAATCTTGACAAGTCACTCATCTTTCTGAGCTTCATTTTCCTCAGCTAGAAAAATGAATGCCCAGGGATTTGATCACCTGGGTGTCCATGAGGAAAAGAATAAATAATGTTCATAAAAAGTCTAGGTAAACTTTCAACTTTTCAGGGATGTTTTAAGAGCAGAGAAAAATGAAGTCCTAGAAGTGAGAAAAATGTGATGATCCCCAGTTCATTAAAAATTACCAGTCTTTGAGTGGATTTTATTCTATTGCATTAATAATTCTGTTCATAACATTCTGCTGCAGCACATACAGTATGGTAAAAATCACAATTCCTGAGGAGCGAATGTTCCTAAATTGTGTACCTGATAATTTTACAATTAGAAACATCACATCTGGGAAGCAGAGAGATTAAATGTCTAACAGTTGCTTAAAACACCTTTTGGGAATCCACTCCTTTTGGTTATAGTATATTCTGGGTAGCATCCAAAAAGACAAGAGCAGGGGCTTGCAGATATTTCAGTACAGAAGCTTATCTTCTATCCATGCTGATGGGAGTTATCACGGTGTATTTCTGACTCTGGAATCTTCTTCCCTATCTCCTTTTCTGCTTTGTTTTGCCTCTCTTATCCCATTAGGGCAGCCAATATCTAGGGTTTCATTCATAGACTCATTTTGGCACATACTTTAATATATTTATTTTCCAGTGATCAGATCTGCACGTACTCTGTCATCTTTCAGGGAGTAGAGAATGAAATGAATGTCTGACACCTAATAAGGGTGAGAGCTCTGAGGAACTCTTGTAATAAATAAACCATGACTGGATCCTCAAAACCTCTGGCCTAGTATCAAGCATTCCCAACCATTTTTGGCTACAGTCTCCATAGTTGTGAAATTTTAAGTACCTGTCCTTTCTAGATATTAGAACCAGGAAGGAATTCTTCGTGTTTTTTTCTTTCTTTAATTATATGGGAAAATGGAGACCCTACACTAACTAATGTACTTAATTCCTTGGAGTGTATTTTTTTTTTTTAAGTGGCTTGTATGCAAATTGTAACCTAAGTTCTTTCTTCCCAAGCTTCTACAAGTTTTCAGTTTTAAGCCTATCATTTCCTGCAATGTCATAATAACCAGTTAAACCCAAGCTCTTGCACAGTTTGTGCCAAGATGAGATTTTTAAAAAAATCATATCTAAATTACCTCACGATATAATGTTCCTTTCTGCCTCCAAGTTGCTGACAAAGCTAGGACCTTTGCTAAGAAGAAGAGAGCAAACTGAGCCAGGTGTCTCCAGGGAAGAGTGGAGTGGAAACCAGCTCTTGGAAGGATCCTCAGTACGCATCTTATTTCATATTTTCCTCTAAATAGTGTAGATGTTACCCTTACAAAGTACATTTTCTTTTCATATTCTGATTTTACACAGAATCAAAAGCACAAAAATTTTGTACCCTGGCTCTCATCTGAACTTTTATTCTGATGAAAATGAATTATGAGAGAAGCATCTTCACATTCTTAGGCTACATGACATGGCCTTTAATATCTAATTTTGTCATTCATTCATTCATTTAGCAAACATTCTCTGAATAACTGCTAAGTTACAGGGCATTGTACATAAACACATGCATAAAAGACCTAGTCTCCAGTTTTAAGAAAATCACTCTCTGATAGGAATGATAACCATACAAACAGACTGTCACAGCACAAAATGATAAGAGGTATTATTGTCTACAGGTGGATTCATGTTACATTAAGAATCGATGAGTTTGGGTCCTTTGTGGGGACATGGATGAATCTGGAAACCATCATTCTCAGCAAACTGACAGAGGAGCAGAAGATCAAACACCGCATGTTCTCACTCATAGGTGGGTGTTGAACGATGAGAGCACATGGACAAAGGGAGGGGAGCACTACACACTGGGGTCAGTTGGGGGGACATAGGGGAGGGACGGTGGGGGGTGGGGAGCTGGGGGGGGATAGCAGGGGGAGAAATGCCACATGTAGGTGATGGGGAGGAAGGCAGCAAATCACACTGCCATGTGTGTTCCTATGCAACAATTTTGCATGTTCTTCACATGTACCCCAAAACCTAAAATACAATAAAATAAATAAATGGGAAAAAAAAATAAAAAAATAAAAAAACATTCAGGCTCTTTCTGAGACTTATAAAAAAAAAAAAAAGAAAAAAAAAGAATCGGTGACATATTGTCCTTTTTATTTTCATGTTTTTATTCAACTATTCCCTTAGCAAACTTTTACTAAATAGCCATAGTATGCATTGTCCTATTCGTGGCTCTGGGGTCCACAAAAATGAATTGGATAAAATTCTGAGCAAAGAGTTTTTATGGAAAATTGAGAGAGGCAGTGCGTGTACTTGAGACTTTGTTGCTCTCCAGATCTGTCATCCATGTTTCCCACTCTGCTCTGTGACCCACAACACTCACTTTAATAGACTTCAATATTGATGGATTATCCTTCAAAATGTTTTCTATAAGCAGACCACTAAACCATTTGAATTCCTGATCAGTATTCTTTATAGCAGAGTGAGATTAAATTCACTTTTATATTTTAATATTCATTATACTTAATATCCACAGGCTATTTTTCATGTACAGTATATCATAAGGACATTTTAAAATTTATCAGGTTTTTTCTGTGTATTAAATTTTACATATCTTCTGCCACTGAGATTGTTGTTTTTATTTATACCACCTCCATTATTTTTTAATCTGAGTAAAATTTTGCATATAAAAAACTCTTTGAAGTAGTTCAATCTTTTCTCAATGTTTAATCAATAATAAGCTTAAATATATGTATATTTGCTATTTTCAATACTACTTTATATTGGTTATCTCTACCCACAATATTTACTTGTGATTTCATTGCCTAAAATGAAATTATTACTTACAGAGATTGTTTAATTTCAGAATAACTTCTAATTTTATCTAAATAGGATTAAAATGGCAACATCAAAGTGATGGGGTCAAAAAACTGTGCTTTACATTTTGCAGCTTCTGGGATTTATACATTTATAAAAGCACCTGGCACAGCATATTGAGATTCATGTCTGCCTCTCTCCATTTTCTGGAGAGCTCCTTAAGGGTGAAAATTATGTATTACTCACCTCTATGAAGGCAATACCTCACCCAACCAACCTGCCCAAGATGGTGTTAAGTAGAGACAGGTTCCTTATAGAGTCATATAGTTTTTAAATTTTCTTCATACCCTACTCAATGTGTATGGCTTTTCAGGTGTTTTTTTCTAGGGAAATAACCAGTATAATGTTGTCAACATT
Source organism: Cebus imitator (assembly GCF_001604975.1). Taxonomy (NCBI): domain Eukaryota; kingdom Metazoa; phylum Chordata; class Mammalia; order Primates; family Cebidae; genus Cebus; species Cebus imitator. The sequence continues at coordinate 1,252,067 of NW_016107559.1, read as the reverse complement.
CTCAGATGTAGGGACCCCTGAGATACAGCTCTGGTATGCACTTACTTTCATAAACTGTTCCTACTCTTTTTACAATTTGTTCTCATTTGTGAAACCTTTTTCCAAGCCCTGTGGTTTTTATTTTAAAAAAAGGTCAAGGGTGGCCACTGAGCAAAAACATTCAAAGTCTCACATACTAGTCCTATTGGCCTTCAATCTCTCACTCCTGGGGTTAGATTCTATGCAACCAGGACCTCCAACAGTTCCTGAGAGCAGGCAGGTTAAAGGGAATGGGTAAAGAGGGAGGCAGAAACAGAAGGAAAGAAGAAAGTATAGTGTTCGTGGACATTCATTTGTTTATTGCAAGCTCCAGAAAGGCAGCAAATGTATCTAACTTATTTACTTTTCTGTACCTACCTCCTAGAACACTACCTGGCTCATGTAGGTACATTTTTTAATAGATGGGAGACCCAAATAAAGGACACTTTGATTTACAGAGAATGTACAATTTGATAGGTTCTGTGTTAATTCCTTTCACATGCAATCTTGCTTTAAGTGTAATTCTCAAGTCATCTTTGTTACCCTTGTTTTACAGAGAAAGAATCTGAAACCCACTATTACATATGGGTGTGATTAACTCTTCACAATTAAATATCATTGAGGAAAAGATATGTCACAGTGAAAAGGAGCTCACAGATGATCTAACCCAACACTCATGTTACTGACGGAGAAAATAACCCCCAGTTAGCCAGAGTGACTTTGTCAAGCCTCACAGGAGTTAGGGTTGGAGGCTGGACGTGGACTCAGCTCTCTCACCTCAGCTGGGGACCTGCTAATCCCTAAATCCTCACCTTCTAACCCTAACCCTCTAACCATAAGCTCTGCTTTGATGCCTCTTGTTTTTCTGTCGCTAACACATGTAGAGAGGACTAAAAACCACCAGACATAGCACCAAACCACCAGCTCAACCCAAAAGAGAGCTACTGCTAAGTGTTCTTTAAACTATGTTTCACATTCAACCACCACACCCCCTTCTGACCCCCTCAGCTCCATGAATTTTGTTTGTCTACCCATGGTGGCCTTGCATACAGCACTTGGCCTTTTAAGACCCCAGCCTTGTCTATGGCCTTGAAAACTGCAGATCTTCTAGACTTGGCAAAAGCAGCAACTACCAAAGAACACAATGTGCTCCTTTTCATGTTTTAACTTGACTCCACTGTTCACCAAATATATTTTTCTCTCTATGAAGTATAGCTGAACAGTTTATGACAGGATTTAACATTTAAACCTGTAACATAAAGATATTTCTTTGTCCCTGTACTCTGACGGATTGTCAAATAAGGTTAATGTGGATTGCTAAAAGCATGACTACGTTATTAGATAATTCTGCAGGTTAATGTTTTGAGTCTGTGCATGTTGCAGATGGCAGAATCAACAAAAGTGGAGATCAGGAAGAAGGAAAAGGACATGCAAATATGAAACTGTACTTCTGATGGGCACCGGTTCTTGCTGCTCTGAAGGACTGCCATCCGGATTCCCGAGGATGGCATCACACAGTCCACCTCATTTCCTGGGCATGCCCCTACCTTGCACCTCAGGTAATCACTTCCCTATTGCTCTCACCTATCTCCTTCTGCGTTGATCTAGCAAAGTGAGATCATTTACCTTTAAGAACTATATAATTTGATTATATTTATTATGATCACGCATAACATGAAGTAGTTGTTTTATGCAAATAAGATGGTAAGTAAATGCAACTGACTCTGGTTAGTGGCGAATTCACACCCACATCATGTCTCGGTGGGACTGTTGCAAGAGTCTCCTGACTAGTTTTCCTGCCTCTCTCCCACCTCCGAAGCATCATCGCAGAATGATCTTTCCTGAATATAAATCTCTTTGTGTTACTCCTCTGTGCTGAAAACGCTTGATGCTACCTTAAAGCTAGAGAATAAAGTACCAACTCATCAACATGGCAGAGAGATGGGGGCTTAAAAATCGGGTCCCAACCTACCAACCTGATGTCTCCCACCTTAAACCACATGTCCTCTCCTCCAACATTACTTGACAACTCACTTCGCAGTAAGACAGGCTGTTGCTTTGCAAGGATTACTCTCCTGCCTTTTTTCTATCTCACGATTTCTTAAGCACACTTCAAGACCCAGTATAGGGACCCCATCCCCTGGGAAGCCATTGAGACCTTTGCAGATAAAGCTAGTAATGTCTTTCTCTCATTAGAGCACTGATTATTATCCAGGCACAGTAGCTCAGACCTGTAATCCTAGCACTTTGGGAAGCCAAGGAGGGAAGATTGCTTGAGTCTGGGAGTTCGAGACCAGCCTGGGCAACATGGAGAAACTCTATCTCTACAAAAACTATAAAAATTAGCTGGGTGTGGTGGCTCATGTCAGTAGTCCTAGCTAAGAGGGAGGCTGAGATGGGATGATCACTTGAGCCTGGGAAGTCAAGGCTGCAGTGAGTCATGATTGCATCACAGCACTTCAGCCTGGGTGACAGAGCAAGACCCTGTCTCAAAAAACAAAACAAAAAACAAAACAAAAAAAAGGAACACTGATTGCACTAAAACCTAGCTGTCTGACTTCTTATCTTCTCTCCACCTCATCACACTGTGAGCTGTTCAAAGTGTAAAATTATATCTTACACTCACTTTTCACTCTAGGAATAACAAAACATGCGCACCAAATGAACATACATTTTGTTAAGGACATTAGGCTAAATTCTATGCAGAATCCAAAGACAGATTATTCAAAGCCTTTGTCCTTAGGTAGCTTGTTTCTCATTAGGACAGCTATTACCCACACTAATAGGTAGACTTTTTGCTCAAATAAATTTTGGTGATAAATTTTTATGGCAATGGACTGTAACTAAACTACATACATGGTTATTACATTTTTCACATTGTCAACCTTGAGCACTACTTGAGAATTTTCACTATTCTGATAGTACATTCATGAGGCAAATCACTACGAGATTACACGAGTGTGCCCTCTCTTATACACTCATGAGGCAAATCAATATGTGTATTTCAATCAATTCAAAAACATGTTTCAAAGCTGCTTGATTTGTCACTTTACCAGATTTCCCAGAGTATATATTCACAGTTGAAATAAAACTTAATGTACATACTGATCAAAATTTGACATAACATCTGAGATGGGGTCATGGTACATTGGGTACTAGGGAAACAGCAAATGGGCAACTCCCACCTACCCAGGTAACTTTCCTATGCATATAGCCTTTAAACTAGGAATGCATCTTACAGACACTATAATAGATATGTTTCCCAAAAGGTCTAAATGGATACAAAAAGAATAAACAGGAGGATAAAGGAAGTCCACACAGAAAAGAATATCTGAATGTACTTTGCTGAAGTACAGGAAAAATGGTATAATATGGTTTGGATTTGTGTCCCCACCCAAATATCGTGTCTAATTATAATCCCCACATGTCAGAGGAGGGGCATGGTGGGAGGTGCTGTTGGATCATGGAAGACAATATCCCCCTTGCTGTTCTCATGATAGTGAGTGAGTTCTCACAAGATTTGATGGTTTAAAAGTGTGCTGCTTCCCCCTTCATGCTCTGTCTGTCTTCTGTTTCGCCATGGTAACATGTGCTTGCTTCCCCTTAACCTCCTGCCATGATTGTAAGTTTCCTGAGGTCTCTCCAGCCATGTAAAATTGTGAGTCCATTAAACCTGTTTTCTTTATAAATTGCCCAGTCTTAGGTAGTTCTTTATAGCAGTGTCAGAGTGAACTAATACATGACACTTATTTTTAAGCGTTGTAAATCATTCATAAATTTCATTTTAGTCATTTTTTGGTATCCCAATAAGGTGACTTTCACAAAATATTCTACCCAGAGCAATCTGGTGACTAAAGCATGGAAAAGTAAATGGGAAGTCAATCCAGAGATTAACTGAATAGCACTAGAAGGAATCTTTTGGGAAGCTTGGGCTTGGTCAAAAGACTTCACCTAGGAATTGGGTACTGTGCTTGGTAAAATAAAAATCACAAGACCGATTCCAGTTGAAGGTGCTAGAGATTAATGATGAAAAATGTTTTCAGGACAGAAAAAATAACTATTTTAATTAGAATTTATGGAACTCCATTTGGGACCCAGAAACTGGACTAAGACTCAGGTATCCATAGGTTAGCAGAACATGGTTCTGGCCTGCTCAGTCTCACCTGGAAACTACTTTCTTGGTAGTGGGGAAAAGTATTCCTGAACTAAAAGCTACTTTGTCCCACCCAATAAAATTTAAAAGCAAGACCCAAAAGGATCAAACTACTTTCAAGTGATTTAATGACATCTCAGAAAAAAGTTCAAAATGCTTGAAGGAATACAAAGTATTCAGTACTCAGCAAGGTAAAATTCAGAGTCTGGCAACCAATTTAAAAAAAGTAGCAGAAGGCAAAGAAGAAAAAATACAATGACAAGGAGAAAAGTAAGTTAAATAAAATTGTCCCAGAAATAATAAAAATGATAGGATAAATACACAGGTATATTGTTCAAGGGTTACTCTTACTGTATTTTGTTCAAGAAGACAGGAAAAGTTGAACATTTTATGTGAAGACATGAAAAAATATATGTACCTCCCAAACTGAACTTATAAAAATAAAGTCTACAATGTCTGAGGCTTAAACATATGCTGCATGAAACCAATAGCAGATTGGATAATGCAGAAGAAAATATTATGAACTTGGGCTGGACATGGTGGCTCATGCCTGTAATCCCAGCACTTTGCAAGGCTGAGGTGGGTGGATCACCTGAGGTCAGAAGTTCAATACCAGCCTGGACAACATGGCGAAACTCTGTCTCTACTTACACAAAAAAATTAGCTGGCTATGGTGGTGGATGCCTGTAATCCCAGATACTCAGGAACCTGAGGCAGAAGCACTTGAAACTGAGGCAGAGGTTGCAGTGAGCTGAGATTGTACCACTGCACTCCAGCCTGGGTAACAGAGCAAGACTCTATCTCATAAAAAAAAAAAAATTTGTGTGTGTGTGTGTGTGTGTGTGTGTGTTTGTGTAATGTTATTCCTAGCACTTTGTGAGGCGTGTATGTATGTGTGTGTATGTATGTGTGTGTGTGTGTATGTATATATGTATGTGTGTGTGTGTGTGTGTGTGTGTGTGTATATATATAATGAATTTGGAGCTATAGCAACAGAATTCCAAAATGAAACAAAGAGATGAAAGAACAGAATTAATTGAATAGACAACAGCAGGTTGTAGAACAATTTCAAGTGGCCTAATATATAAGATTATTTGAATCTCTAGTGTAGAAGTGTAGAAATAATATCTAAAGATATAATGGCCAAAATTTGGTCATATGTGATGAAAACTACAAACCCACACATTTTCAAATATGTTTTTGAAACTTAAGCACAAAAAAAAAGAAGAAAACTACAGCAAGACACACCATAAAATCAAACTACTTAAAACAAATGATAAAGAGAAAATGTTATAAGCAGCTAGGTCAAAATTACATGTTACATACAGAGGAATAATTATAAGGATACAAGGTTTATTTAATATTTAAAAACTCCACCAATGTGAATTCAACCAAAAATTCACATGTATTGGTTTCCTAGGTTTGTCATAACAAGGTTCCATAAATTAAGTGACTTAAAACAACAGAAATGTATCCTTGTACATTTCTGGAAGCTAGATGTTCAAAATCAAAGTATTTGCAAGGCTGGTTTCTTCTGCAGGCTTGGAGGGAGAATCTATTTCATGTGTCTCTCCTGGCTTCTGGTGATTACCAGAAATCTTTGGGGTTCCTTGGTTTGTGGCAGCATAATCTGACTCTCTGCCTCTGTTTTCACATGGTATTGTCCTCCCTATGTCTCTTTGTTTTTATTTTATTATAAGGATACCAGTAATTCAATTAGAGCCCACCAAAATCTGGTATGACTTCAGCTTATCTTAACTAATTACATCTGCACAGACCCTATTTCCAAATGAGGTTTTGGGTAGACATGAATTTTGAGGGGACACTATTCAACCCAGTACAATATGGCAAGAGATCAAATTGGATTGTCTGCCTAACACCATATATAGATATCAACTTCAGTCGTGTTAAGAATTTGTATGTCAAAAACAAAACTTTGAAATACTTTGTAGCAAATATAAATGAATATAATTCAGACTTTGGAATAGGAAATGATTTCGTAAGCAAGACACAGCTTTGGCTATTCAACCTCGTATGCCATATTAACAGACTGAAAAAGAATCTACACAATCATCTCAATAGACGTGAAGGAGAAAAATATTTGAAAATATTCCAAAATCAATTTCTGTAAAACTCTCAACTAATTAGAACAGAAAGATCTTCCTCAACCTGATAAAGGCACAGGTAACATCATGCTTTGTGGTGAAAGTGAATACATTTCCCCTAAGATCAGCAGCAAGGCAAAGATGTCTCTCCCCTGCCACGCTTCTAACAAACACTGCTTTAAATCTTCCTCCTCTATACCACAAAATCCCTTCAGATTTGATTGGTGACCTCAGAGCTGGAGCCAAGCCCTCATCTTGCTGTTGGACTCAAGAATACTTAGCTACTTCCTCCATCACCATGGAATGTGTGATATACACTATGAAGCTCTCTCAGTTCCCAGCATCCAGGCATTGTTACTCGACTTCTCATTTGTTGGCTGGAGAGCCAGATATCATTATGAGTTCTGCAGTTTCCAGATTTCATCCTGGGAAGCAAAGTAGTATATCCTTCTGCTCTGGGATTCCCAACAAATTATCTGGGAATTATGAAAATCAGGTATTCAGAAAACCATCCTCGCTGCCTTCTCAAAAATAATTCAGGCAAAAAAAAAAAAAAAAAAATTAGCATGCTGGATCACTTCTCATGACTCCACCAGCAACCAAGGTCATTTTTCCTTCTCTACTTTTACTTTCTATCTGCTGGACAAATATTTCTTTCTTTTTGGACATAAAAGGCTCAGTCTGGCTGGGCGCAGTGGTTCACGCCTGTCATCCCAGCACTTTGGGAGGCCGAGGCAGGTGGATCATGAGGTCAAGAGATTGAGACCATCCTGGCCAATATGGGTTTAGTAGAAACCCCGTCTCTACTAAAAATACAAAAAATAGCCGGGCATGGTGGCACATGCCTGTAATCTCAACTACTTGGGAGGCTGAGGCGGAAGAATCACTTGAACCCAGGAGGAGGAGGTTGCAGTGAGCCGAGATTGAGCCACTGCACTCCAGCCTGGCAACAGAGCAAGACTCTGTCTAAAAAAAAAAAAAAAAAAAAAAGAAAAGGCTCATTCTTCCCTCTTTGTGTATATTTAATATAAATTTAATGTTTTGAATCCTCCAGGATTTCGCTCTTCATATTTTAAGTCAAGCTTGGGAAGAAAATATACAATAGTGTGACACTTCTTTTCTCTCTTCAGCACCTAGCTCTTGCAATTGAGAGATACAAGTTTCAAGACATGGCTCTGCTATTGATTCACAAATGTCACATCAGAGTTCAAAGTACTTTGATGACTTATTATTGTCTCTGAATTACTCCTACATTTTTTGGCAATGCATATAGAAAACTACTGCTGCTGACTGACTGGTACCTGAAGGGTAGGTCCCATAGGAGATGAAAAAAATGTATAATTAATATCAAAATAGTCCCCTGCTCCGGTTACTTAAGGTGATGGAAGCAATAATAGTTTTAAATTGGAAAAGATTATTATTAATGCTAAAAACATTCTTAAACCCACCCAAGAACAATCCATTTATCTTAATAAATTACAAATATTCATATATTACCCATATTCACACATATAATACAGCATGAAATTTATGAGATGGATAATTACATGTATTTTACAGGTCAAATACATAGAGAGAGAGAGAGGAATTGTAAAGATCTTCAGCAACTCAATCCTTCTTTATAAAATAGCCTGGTTCTCTGAAGCCCGACTTGGGTGAATTAGCAAAGTTGACTAGTATCTAATTTGAGGCACCATAAAATGTTATTCAGATGTGTTGGAAAATGAGAACAAATTATGAAAACATTGTTTCATGGTATAGGAAAATAACCCAATTGAAAACATTCTCCAGGAGGTAGAACTTAACATGTCTCCACCGTTTGAGCATGGGTTGTGCTTAATAGTTTGCTTTTCAAGAGTAAAGATTATAAAGATTGGGGACGTAATTTACAGCGAAGGAACCTGACAAATACTACCTTGTTTGGGTGATCAAGGTTAACATCACAAGGGATAGCATGCTGATTGTAAGTACCCTTGATATTATCTAACGCGAATGGCATTTTACCTCTGTGCTCTTCCCTAAAACCCTTAAGCCCAATCTAATGATGAGAAAAACATCAGATAAACCAAAATGAAAGACCTTCTACCTGACCAGTACTCCTCAAATCTGACAAGGTCATAGAAATGAAGGAAAATCTGAGAAATTGTCACAGACCAGAGGAGACTAAGGAGACATGACAATCAAGTGCAGTGCAGAATCCTGGATGGGATCCAAGATAGAACAAAGACATTTAGGGAAAAGCTAGTGAAGTACAAATAAAGAGCAGGATTTAATTAATAGCAATGTACTAACTACTAGTTAATAGAAATGTACCAACGTTGGTTTCTTAACTGTGACAAGAATATTATCATGATGTATGATGTTAACAATTGAGAAACGGGATAAGTATATATTAGATTGGTACAAAAGTAATTGTAGTTTTTGTCATTGAAAGTAATGGCAAAAACTATCATTACTTTTGCATGGGTAACCTTGCAACATATAAGTGACATGGATCCTATAAATCTATTTTGCAGATGTAGGAAGCTCAAAGAGGCTGTGTAAATTGACTAAGGTCGTTTTATTAGCAAGGGTTAAAGTCAGATTTTGAACACAGGTTCTTCCAAGCTGTCTCCTATGCACCGTAAACATAAATGCTTTGTAAACTGTCGGCAACTATACCCTCTTACTTTAACATTACACACAAGACAAATGTCTGAGAGCCCAGGTGAGTGCCCAAGTGCAGTCAGAAAGGGCCTCTCACCACTTGTAATTACTGAAAGAAGAGCTGTTCAGGAAAGGGGTACTTGAGCAGCCTTTTGAAGCACCAGGAGCCTGCACATCCCATGAGCTCTCATGTTCCTCTTTCTAGGTCTTGGGGGCTGCCCTGAGGAATTCTTAGCCTGTTTTTTGGCAGTTTCACAGATCTTCTTTCTGCTAGAGTGCTTTGTACCACGGCTATCCAGGGTAGAAGCCTGAGAGGCTTGTCAGTAATGCAATGTGATAACAGTGTATCAAATTCATATTGTCGCTTCTGCCAAATGAATTTAATTAAGCAGAAAAGTGGGTTACTGAAATGAAATACACATGTGCTCTCTAAAGTCATGTGTGCCTTTGGGTATTTGGAAAATACCCTAAATGCATGTTATTACAAGAATCGTGTTAACAGCCAGAAAGAAACCTTTAGATCCTCAGTATTTAGAAATATGTGAGCATCTTGGAATCTCAGTGTTAATGTGTCAGTTTATCTGCTTGAGATAAACGGTATTTTGTGCCCAGGCCAAGGCACAATCTCCACACTCACTAATCAAAATATAATAAATTTTGCCAGTTAAAAGTTTCAGCTTTTTTACTTTAATGTCATACCTCATGTATTTCCATTTTTTTTTTAATTATTATACTTTAAGTTCTGGGATACATGTGCAGAACATGCCTGTTTGTTACATAGGTAAACACGTTCCATGGTGGTTTGCTGCATCCATCAACCCATCACCTATGTTAGGTATTCCTCCTAATGCTATCCCTCCCCTAGCCCCCCAACCCCTGAAAGGCCTTGGTGTGTGATGTTACCCTCCCTGTGACCATGTGTTCTCATTGCTCAACTCCCACTTATGAGTGAGAACATGCAGTGTTTGCTGAGAATGATGGTTTCCAGCTTCATCCATGTCCCTCACAAAAAAGGACATGAACTCATCCTTTTTTATGGGTGCGTAGTATTCCATGGTGTATATGTACCACATTTTCTTTAACCATTCTATCACTGATGGGTATTTGGGTTGGTTCCAAGTCTTTGCTATTGCAGACAGTGCTGCAATAAACATGTGTGCATGTATCTTTATAGCAGAACAATTTATAATCCTTTGGGTACATACCCAGTAAGGGTATTGCTGGCTCAAATGGTATTTCTGGTTCTAGATCCTTAAGGAATTGTCACACTGTCTTCCACAATGGTTGAACTAATTTACACTTCCACCAACAGTGTAACAGCATTCCTAGTTCTCCACATCCTTTCCAGCATCTGTTGTTTCCTGACTTTTTAACCATCGCCATTCTAACTGGCATGAGATTGTATCTCATTGTGGTATTGATTTGCATTTCTCTAATGACCAGTGATGATGAGCTATTTTTCATATGTTTTTTGGCCACATTAATGTCTTCTTTTGAGAAGTGTCTGTTCATATCCTTTGTCCACTTTTGGATGGGGTTGTTTTTTTCTTGTAAATTTGTTTAAGTTTGTAGATTCTGGATATTAGCCCTTTGTCAGATGGATACATTGGAAAAATTTTCTCCCATTCTGTAGGTTGTGTGTTCACTCTGATGGTAGTTTCTTTTGCTGTACAGAAGTTCTTTAGTTTAATTAGATCCCATTCATCCATTTTGGCTTTTGTTGCCATTGCTTTTCGTGTTTCAGTCATGAAGTTTCTGCCCATGCCTATGTCCTGAATGGTATTGCCTAGGTTTTCTTCTAGGGTTTTTACAGTTTTAGGTCTTGCATTAAAGTCTTTAATCCATCTTGAGATAATTTTTGTATAAAGTGTAAGGAATGGGTTTGGATTCAGTTTTCTGCATATGGCTAGCCAGTTTTCCCAACACCATTTATTAAATAAAGAATCCTTTCCCCATTGCTTGTTTTTGTCAGGTTTGTCAAAGATGAGATGGTTGTTGATGTGTGGTGTTATTTCTGAGGGCTCTGTTCTGTATAATTGATCTATATCTCTGTTTTGGTACCAGTACCATGCTGTTTGAATTACTGTAGCCCTGTAGTATAGTTTGAAGTCAGGTAGCCTCCAGCTTCATTCTTTTTGCTTACGATTGTCTTGGCTATGTGTGCTCTTTTTTGGTTCCACGTGAAATTTAAAGTCGTTTTTCTAATTCTGTGAAGACAGTCAATGGTATCTTGATGGGAATAGCACTGAATCTATAAATTACTTTGCACAGTATGACCATTTTCACAATATTGATTCTTCCCATCCATGAGCATGGAATGTTTCTCCATTTGTTTGTGTCCTCTCTTATTTCCTTGAGCAGTGGTTTGTAAAAAGGACTCCTTGAAGAAGTCCTTCACATCCCTTCTAAGTTGTATTCCTAGGTATTTTATTCCCTTTGTAGCAATTGTGAATGGGAGTTCACTCATGATTCAGCTTTTCTGCAAATTCAGACAAAGCTCTCCAAAGATGTAAGAAACTGAGAGAACTGATACTACTATTCTCACTCTTAATTGCCTTTAAACACAAGGACATGTGTTTAAAGGACATGTTTTATTCATTTGTTATGGATTCATTAAAAATTGTGAATGATTTAACCCAGAGGACTATTAAAAGTTATCTAATTCAATCCCTTTCTTTATAAATGAGGAAATGAAGCCCAGTAGGATGACTAGTGTGTAATGGCCCAAGGAGTTAATGGCAATGCTGAACTCATAACTCAAGCTCCAGGCTGGTGGCACACAGCTGATTCAGGTATTCTGCCTTGGACAGGGAGATTCTTTAGATTACTTTTGTTCCAAAGAATCTGTGATATTTACCGTCACAAAAACAGCAAAGGAAAGACCTTCGTCCATGATTCAATTACATCCCACTGGGTCCCTCCCAAGACATATGGGAGCTAAAATTCAATATGAGATTTGTGTAGGAACACAGCCAAACCATATCAGTGATGAGACAATCTGTACAACAAACCCTCGTGATACAAATTTACCTATGTAACAAACCTACACTTTGACCCCTAAACTTAAAAGTTAAAAAAAGATCCCTTACCCCTTCTAACATGTGAGGACTCAAGATGAAGGCACCAGCTACAAACCACGAGACAAACCTTCTCCAAACATCAAATATGCTGGCACCTTGATCTTGGACTTTACAGCCTTCAGAACTGTGTGAAATAAGCTTCCGTAATTTTTAAGCCTCCCAGCCTATGGTATTCTGCTAGAGCAGCCTGAATGGACTGAGATAGAAACTTAACCAGTATTACAACTAAATATATAACTAGGTGAGACTGTGCTAAAGGAGGAAGTGTTATAATGACATTACTTAGCTAACTGATAATTGGAATATAGACCATAAATTGGATAAAAGTACTGTTGTCACTATTACACTTGTTTGATAACTATACCTAGGAATTTGACACTGAAACATTTACGGGTAAATAAATACGGCTTGCAACACACTCTCAATTTTATCAGAAAAAAATAGAAAACAATGAAATAGAGCAAAATGTTAACACCAGATGAAATTGGATCTAGAGTATAAGGGTGTTCTTTGCTCTATTTTTGTAACTTTTCTCTATAAGTCTGACATTATTCCAAATAAAACTTTTTTAAAAAAAAACAAGCCATGCAAATGATTACGAACAGCACCACAAAATTACAACCACCCTCTATTCAAGGGCTAAAAAGGGCATTTAAAGAACATCTCCAAAAATAATAGTCTTTTAAAGTCATGGCATCCTTTATGCATATTTACCACAAAACCAAACTTTCAGTAAGTATAAGCAATGAGTAGGTCACCCCAGAAAGCCTTAAAGCTTAGTGTTTGTGGCTTGATTTTGGGCTGGCTCAATGCCCTATGGGCCTGCTGTCATTCATTCATTTTGTTATGATCATTCATAATGAAGAAAAGAAATATAATAACTTTCCATTATCTTAAAAGTTGCAATGAGAAAATGGATGCCTCTTTAATGGAGTCAAATAATTAACTCACATATTTTCTCTTAAAAGAAAAAACAATAAAAACTGTAGGTTACAGTCTTGAATATGAACAGGAACATGGTCACATCAGGCCACTCCAAGGGACTTCATTCTAATGAGGAAAGACAATAGTCATTTCCCTGATGGCTTGCACAATGAGGTACATGACAGTTTTATTTACACAGTCTTATTTACTCAGGCCCAGAATAGCAATCCTGCTCATCCCAGGGAAAGCAAATTCTTTTCTCTGAATTTGTCATTTGATTCTGGGCACTGCCTGTCAGCTATCTGCTTCAAGAGTCTATGCCAGTACCAATTGTACACAGAAGGCAATTTGCACACAAATCATGTGGTATTTGTGTTCCCCGTGGATAAAAACAAACTCTGGTCACCACTTCATATCTGTGGGTACTTGGTGAACATATTAATTGGCATTTTATGCTGATGAAAGGGTAGCTTTACTATTATAAATCATTCATAGATAAATTTATACCAGTAGGTATTGCCCAGTATGTTTGGAGTTCTGGACATGTGCTCTGTTCTGGAGATAGAACTAAGCCCAAAGTCTGGGTCCTGTCCTCAGGAAGTTTGTAATTGAGTTGGAATTACAGGAGCACACAAGGCCACTATAGCAAGCCACAAGTCATGCATGGTGCTTGGGAAGCTCTATGCACAAAGCAGAAATTCGTTAGTGTAACAGCCCTGGCACAGAAGGCATCTGCACAGCAGTTTCCAACATATTGATTAGCCAGCTATGATTTGCAACACAAATGTGCCATGCTCTCTCTTGACTCCTTTATACATACTATTCCTCTTGCCTAGAACATTCTCTGCCACCTTACCCTTATCACCCAATATCCCCCTTTTCCATTACCAAAATTCCTCCTATTCTTTGGCTAATTCTCACAGTTTCTAGCTTGGATGTTATCACTCCTGAAATGCTCTTCTTGACCCTTTTCTCCCTGGTCTAGGTTAGAGGTCCTTCCTGTCTTCTCCCTCTGGGCCATGCAATGGCCCATTTTAACCTTTACCACATTGCATAGCAAGGTGGTTACAAGGCTGAGGGGAGGTGGGGAGGGATCTAGAGTCAGGCTGCCTGGGACCAAATCCTGAAACTGCCACCTACAGGCTTTGAGGCCTAAGTCAGTTTAGTCAAGTTCTGTAACTTCTCTGTATCTCCCGTAGTTTATTATTTCATTGAGACTCAAGCCAAACCTCCAAAGGATGCTGCCCTCACTTCACAGATGAAGAAAGTGAATCTCAGAAACGTTACATAACTGACTCAATATAACCTACCCAGGGAGCACAGATTCAAAGCCAAGTCTAGAGGACATGAAAGACATCAGTTTTAAGCACCTTGCCAAACTTTCTCCATCAAGTGATTCTACAAGTTTTGCTTATTACCAAGGAGTCTGGGCAGGCACTGGGTCCGCCTTTCTTAAAGAGACCAGGAAGAAGTGTCAAAAGACTGTGAGCTGAGACCACTTCCCTGAATGTGCTTTCCAAGGGGGTAACTTCAAGTTGACAAGTCTAAAAATCTTTGGGATCCATTAGTTAAGCTTTCACATCACATTTAGTGACACAATATCCAACTGTTTTTCATTTCTATTTTTACTTTTATTAGAAGAGTGTATTGGTCCATTTTCACACTGCTGATAAAGACATACCTGAAACTGAGTAATTTATAAAGAAAAAGAGGTTTAATGTACTCACAATGCCACATGGCTGGGGAGGCCTCACAATCATGGAGAAAGGTGAAAGGCACATCCTACATGGCAGCAGACAGGAGAGACAATGAAAGGCAAGCCAAAGGGGAAAGCCCTTATAAAACCATCAGATCTCATGAGACTTATTCAAGACCACGAGAACAGTGTGGAGGAAACCACCCCCATGATTCGATTATCTCCCACAGGGTCCCTCCCACAACATGTAGGAATTATAGGAGCTACAATTCAAGATGAGATTTGGGTGGGGCCACAGCCAAACTATATCACAGAGAGAAAGAAATTAATTATGCTGACTTAAGTGGGTCCGGACACCCCCTCCAGCAGGAGCTCGGAATACATTCCCTCTTTCCTAGAGAACAGACAGCTATACAGAAATCCCTGGGGAGCTGATTTATAGTTCAAATAAGAGGCAGTAAAGCACAGAGCATAAAATTATGGGTTTTGGAGTCAAATATAGGTTTGTCTTGACCCAACCACTTTCTAGCTGTGTAGGTTTAAAAAGTTATTTAAATTTTTTCTGCCTCTAGATCCAGAGATAAGCTAGGTCTTCCAAGTCAAATGGGTATGTCAGCCAGGTATCAAGGAAGAAGAGGAGGGAGGATGGCAAGGATGAGGGAACAGCATGTGCTAAATTGGGGTATCCCATCCATCTGGTCACACCTCTGAACAGTGCTAGAAGAATGCCATGCCTGTCTACCATGATGAAATCTACTTCTATTTCAAAAGTTGACCCCAAATCCTTCTCTGGTAAACATACTGCTCTAACTTCATCTCGACTATTTGTTTAGAGGTTTTGAGTGCTAAATTTTGATGCTGAGGTTAAATTATCCTTTAAACATAGGTTCATGAATTTACTTGTGCAGCAACTGAAAGGTAATAGTTGTTTTCGTGTTGTAAGTTTTCCAATAAAACTTTAAGGTCTTCTTTTAAAAGACTTTCTTCTATCAATAATCTATCTCCAGAGATCTGTATCTTAATAATATTGATTTTCTATATTTGTGGAATCACTGTTACTCACTGCTGAGGAAAAGAGAAGCAATGCAAATACTTTGGTTGGTTTGGCCACATCATCTCATTTTCTGAGATTTGCTTAGTAGGTCTTGTAGGACCAATACATTGCCCAGCACCTAATTGGCACTAGTAATGAGAGAGGGACTATAAAGTGAGGCTTCTGAGAATGGAGTCAAACAAATGGTGGACATGGACTAATGGGAGAGCATTGCTGAGGAGGAACTTACTGAGATACACCCAAAGGTCACTGGCAGACAGATTCCATGTGTTGAATCCCTGCTCAATTGCTATGACATTGACCCGGCTCCTGAATGTGACAGGAGTCTTTGGGTAACTGGCACATTTCTCTAAGCCTGTGTTTGTGTCTTTAGTAAAAGCGTCACTTGATACTCCTGGGAAGGTAGGTAAGATGGGGGAATTTGAGAAGTACTGACTTGATACATTTTCCCACAGCATCACTTGAGTAAGTAAAGTAACAACCTGAGTAGCAAAGCATTTTATTTTTCCTTAATTGCCTATATATTAGCAGCAGCAAGGTTGGAGCGTGTACAGTGCTAATAAGCATTGATATGGTTTGACTCTGTGTCTCCACCCAAATCTCATATCCAATTATAATCCTGTGTTGGAGGAGTGGCTTGTTGGAAGGTGATTGGTTCATAAGGGCAGTCTTTTCCCTTGCTGTTTTCTTTATAGTGAGTTCTCATGAGACCTGGTTGTTTAAAAGTGTGTAGCACTTCCCCTTTTGCTTTCTCTCTGCTTCTCAGCCAAGTGAAGATGCTTCCCCCTTCAACTTCTTCCATGATTACAAGTTTCCTGAGGCTTCCCCAGTCATGCTCTTTGTACAGCCTGTGGAACTGTGAATCAATTAAACCTATTTTCTTCATAAATTACCCAGTCTCAGGTACATAGCAATGCAAGTACTATACAAGCATGGAAACTAATACAAGCATGGAAACATTTTCCTCCATTTTAATTGTGATAAACACTTTTTGATGTGTAAGGTATTTTGAATTATTAGGTAACCAGCCAAATTCCCAAGTATTACTGAGACAACTCAATTCAGGGTGTTGTGAATGTCATTATTTCATTTCTTTTTATGACTGAAGTAGTATTCCACCGTATACTTACACCACATTTTCTTTATCCAGTCATTGGATGATGGGCATTTGGCCTTTTTTTTTCAATTGCAAATTGCGCTGCTATAAACACGTGTGTGCAAGTGTATTTTTCATTTAATGATTTATTTTCCTGTGGGTAGATACTTAGTAGTGGGATTGCTGGATCAAATGGTAGTTCTACTTTTAGTTCTTTAAGGAATCTCCTTAAAGAAATGTTTTTCATAGTAATTGTATTAGTTTACATTCCTACCAGC
>NW_016107559.1:1213386-1234137 GCF_001604975.1 Cebus imitator | reverse complement strand
TGAATTTTAGGATAGTTTTTTTTTTCTAGTTCTGTGAAGAATGGTAACAGTATTTTGATAAGAATTGCACTGAATTTATAGATTGCTTTCGGCAGTATAGTCATTTTTTACAATATTGATTCTAGCCATCAATGAGCATGGGATGTGTTTCCATTTGTTTGTGTTGTCTATGATTTATTTCAGCAACATTTTATAGTTTTCCTTGTAGAGATCTTCCACCTCCTTGGTTAGGTATATTTCTAAGTATTTTATTTTATTTATTTATTTCCATATCTGTTGTAAAAGGGGTTGAGTTCTTGATTTCATTCTCAACTTGGCCACTGTTGGTGTACATCAGTGCTACTGATTTGTATTCACTGGTTTTGTGTCCTGAAACTTTACTGAATTCATTTAACAGATATAGGAGCTTTTTAGATGAGTCTTTAGGTTTTCCTAGGTATACAATCATATCATTAGTGAACAGCAACAATTTTACTTCCTCTTTACTGATTTGGATGCTCTTTATTTTTTTTTTCTCTTGTCTGATTGTTCTGGCTAGGACTTCCAGTACTATGCTGAATAGAAGTGGTAAAAGTGGGAATCTTTGTCTTGTTCTAGTTCTCAGGAGGAATGCTTTCAACTTTTCCCCATTCAGTATTATGGGGGCTGTGGGTTTGTCATAGATGGCTTTTATTACCTTAAGGTATGTCTCTTCTATACCAATTTTGCTGAGGGTTTTAATCATAAAGGGATGCTGGATTTTGTCAAATGTTTTTCCTGCATCAAGATTATCATGTGATATTTGTTTTTAATCATATTTATGTGGTGTATCACATTTGTTAACTTGCGTTTGTTAAACAATCCCTGATATGAAAACACACTTGATCATGGTGGATTGTCTTTTAGATATGCTGTTGGAGATTCAGTTAGCTAGCATTTTGTTGAGAATTTTTGCATCTATGTTCATAAGAGATACTGGTTTGTAGGTTTGTTTCATTTTGTTTTGTTTGTTATGTCCTTTCTTGGTTTTCGTATCAGGATGATACTGGCTTCATAGAATGATTTAGGGAGGATTCCCTCTTTATCTTTTGGAATAGTTTCAGTAGGATTGGTATCAATTCTTCTTTGAATGTCTGATAGAATTAAGCGGTGAATCCATCTCTTCCTAACCTTTGTTTTGTTGGCAATTTTTTTTATTAGTGTTTCAACCTTGCTGCTTGTTATTAGTCTGTTCAGAGTTTCTATTTCTTTCTGGTTTAATGTAGGAATGTTGTATATTTTCAGGAATTTATTCATGTCCTCTAGGTTTTCTAGTTTGTGCACATAAAAGTGTTCATAGTAGCCTTGAATGATCTTTAGCATTTCTGTAGTGTCAGTTGTATTATCTCCCATTTTATTTCCAATTGAACTTATTCAGATCTTCTCTCTTCATTTCTTGGTTAATCTCACTAACAAGCTATCGATTTTATCTTTTCAAAGAATAAGCTTTCTGCTTTATCTTTTGTATTGTTTTTTGTTTGTTTAAATTTTAGTTCTGCTTTGATCTTTGTTACTTCTTCTGCTGGTTTCAGGTTTAGTTAGTTCTTGTTTCTCTAATTCCTTGGGGTGTGAGCTTAGACCGTCTATTTATGCTCTTTCAGACTTTTTGTTTTAGGCATTTCATGCTATGAACTTTTCTCTTAGTACCACTTTTGCTGTATCCCAGAGGTTTTGATACATTGTGTCATTATAATCATTCGGTTCAAAGAATGTTTTAATATTCACCTTGATTTTATTGTTGACCTAAAGATCATTCAGAAGCAGATTATTTAATTTCCATATATTTGTATAGTTTTGAGGCTTCCTTTTGGAGTTAATTTCCAATTTTATTCCACTGTGGTCTGAGAGAGTACTTGATATAGTTTTGATTTTCAAAAATTTATTGAGGCTTGTTTTGTGACCTATTATATGGTCTGTCTTGGAGAATGTGCCATGTCCTCATGAAAAGAATATATATTCTGCAGTTGTTGTGTCGACTGTTCTGTAAATATCTGCTAAATCATCTATTTGTTCTAGTATAGTTTAAGTCCATTGTTTCTTTGTTGACGTTCTGTCTTAGCGAACTGTCTAGTGCTATCAGTGGAATACTGAAGTCCTCCACTATTATATTATGTTGTCACCTGTCTGATTTCTTAGGTCTAGTGGTAATCATTTTAAAAATTTGGGGGCTCCAATGTTAGGTGCATATATATTTAGGACTATGCTATTTTGCTGTTGGACTAATTCTTTTATCATTATAGAATGTCCCTCTTTGTTCTTTTTAACTGTTCTTGCTTTAAAGTATGTTTTGTCTGATGTAAAAATAGCTACTTCTGCCTGCTTGGCTTCCATTTGCAGGGAATATCTTTTTCCACCACTTTACCTTAAGTTTATGTGAGTCTTTATGTGTTAGATGAGTCTCCTGAAGGTAGCAGATACTTGGTTGGTAGATTTTTGTCTATTCTGTCATTCAGTATATTTTAAGTGGAGCATTTAGGCCATTTATATTATATATTAATATTGAGATATGAAAGTACTGTTCTGTTCATTTAGTTGTTGCCTGAAGACTGTGTGTGTGTGTGTGTGTGTGTGTGTGTGTGTGTGTGTGTTTTCACTATGTTATTGTTTACAGGCTCTGTGAGATTTATGCTTTAAGGAGGTTCTACTTTGGTGAATATTTTGAGGAACTGTTTCAAGATTTAGAGTTCCTTTTAGCAGTTTATATAGTGTTGGCTTAATAGTGGTGAGTTCTCTCAGCATTTGTTTGTCTGAAAAAGATGTTATCTTTCCTTCACTTACGAAGTTTAGTTTCGCTGGATACAAAATTCTTAGCTAATAATTATTTTGTTTAAGGAGGTCAAAAATAGGACCCTAATCTGTTCTAGCTTGTAGGGTTTCTGCTGAGAAATCTAGTGTTAATCTGATAGGTTTTCCTTTATAGGTTACTTGATGCTTTTGCTTCATAGCTCTTAAGATTCTTTACTTTGTCTTGATTTAGATAACCTAATTACTATGTACCTACCTGATGATCTTTTTGTGATGAATTTCCCAGGTGTTCTTTGAGCTTCTTGTGTTTGGATCTCTAGATCTCTAGCAAGGTCAGAGAAGTTTTTCTTGATTATTCTCTCAAAGATGTTTTGCAAACTTTTAGATTTCTCTTCTTCCTCAGGAACATAGGTTTGGTAGTTTTACATAATCCCAAACTGTGTGGAGGCTTTGTTTTTAATTCTTTTTTCTTTGTCTTTGTTGGATGGGGTTAATTTGAAAATCTTATCTTCAGGCTCTGAAGTTCTTTCTTCTACTCATTTGAGTCTATTGTTAAAACTTTCTTGCATATTTTGTATTTCTTTAAGTGTATCTTTCATTTCCAGAAGTTATAATTGTCTTTTCTTTATGATATCTCTTTCTCTGGAGACTTTAATGCATATCTTGTATTTTTTTTAATTTTCTTTAAGTTGTTTTTTACCTTTCTCTGGTACCTCCCTGAGTTGCTTAATAATCAACCTTCTGAATTCTTTACCTGGTAATTCAGAGATTTCTCCTTAGTTTGGATCCATTGCTGGAGAGCTAGTGTGATTTTTTATGGGTGTTATAGAACCTTGTTTAGTCATATGACCAGAATTACTTTTCTAGTCCTTTCTCATTGGGTTGATTGTGTCAGTGGAAAGATCTAGAGCTCAAGGGCTGCTGTTCAGATTTTTTTGTCCCACAGGGTAATCCCTTGAAGTGGTACTCTTCTGCTTCCCGTAGGGATGGGGCTTCCTGAGAGCCAGACTGCAGTGATTGTTATTGTTCTTCTGGGTCTAACCACTCAATGAGACTAGCAGGCTCTGGGCTGGTACTTAGGAATGTGTGCAGAGTCCTGTGATGTGGTTTGTCTTCAGTTCTCTCAGCCATGGATACCAGCACCTGCCCCAGTGGAGGTGGCAGGAGCATAAAGTGAACTCTGCAGGAGTTCTTGGTAGTAGTTTTCTTGAATGCTGGTTATGCTAACAGAGACACTGTCACAAGGACAGACTCAGGACCTCTGGTTATCCAGAGTGGTGCAGGTGGAGTAATTAGCTGTTGTTTTCTCTTCTTTAGAGCAGGGTTGGTCTGTTAAAAGTTGTTGTAATGGCTTAAGTTAGTTGGCCTACAGCCAGGAGGCAGCATTTGGAAGAGAGCACCAGTTGCAATCGTAGAAGGGAGACATACACTTGCCCTACATTGGACAAGGGTAAGTACTCAGGTTTCTCAGGTGATGGGTGGGGCCATAGAGCTCTCAAGAGTTTATGTCTTTTGTCTTTGACTACAAGGGCAGGCAGAGAAAAACCATCAGGTGGGGGCAGAATTAGGTGGGTCTGAGGTCAGACTATCCTTGGGTGGGACTTGCTGTGGTCACTGTGGGGAATCGGGGGTGATTCTCAGGCCAATGCAGTTATGTTCTCAGGGAGATTTTGGCTGCCTCTGCTGCATCATACAGGTCACCAGGGAACTAGGGGAAAGCTGGCAGTGATAGGCCTCACTCAGCTCCCATGCAGCAAGGCCAGTCTCACTCCCGCCATCCCTCACTAACAGCACCAATTTACATCTAGGCAGCTGGTGAGCAGGGCTGAGATCTTGCCCCAGGGTACAAGTCTTCCTGTTGCGAAAGCAAGCATGGCTCTCAGGCCTCACCCCTCATCCTCATCCCTCCACTCAAACCTTTGGCTGCAGCTTCTGCACTCATATCTGTGCTTTCTATTTTTGCCCCCACCCTCCACCACTGGAAATTCTGCTCAGAAAAATTTGTGTTCAGCCAAAATTATTACAAAATTCCACTGGAAGCTTTCTTCACCCTGTGGCCCCTCCTGAATTTCACTAGCTGCCTTCCCCCAAGGACCCCTTTGACATAAAGCCAGGAACGGCTTTTCTGCACTCAAGCTGGAGACCAGCAGTGCCTAGAGGGCTCTTCCCACTGTTTCTTCTACTTTTATATTTCACTCAGCTCCCTAAATCCTTTTCAACTCTAGGTATGGTTAAATCTTTCTCCCATGACCTGCACTTGTAGGTTCCCCAGTGGTCATACATGTTCAGAGGGAGACTTTTCCCCCTTTCACACTTTGAAAACTCACAGTTTTTCAGCAGTCTCATGGAGTTTGCAGTAGCAAGCTGCTTCTTTCAAAGGGTCAGTGAAATCTTTGGTTTTTTTCTGGTATATTCCTGAGGTGGTTCTTAGAGCAAAAGTTCACCGTGTGAGTCTCCACACACTGTTCTGTCCATCCAAGTGGGAGCTGCATTTTAGTTCTCTCTCCTATCTGCCATTTTTTCCTAAATATTTCACACTACTTGAATTTGAGAAGTTTTATTGTCATTTTCATGAGATACCTGTAAAGGAAAAAGAGGCAGAAAATTAATTTTATTCATAGAGATATTTTTAGGTTAATACAATTTGTTTATACCTTTTATCCTCCTCATCATGAACTGTTAGGACACAGAAATTGTATTTAGATACACCGAACTTATATTCATAAGACTATTTACATTTTTATTATAAAAACAGTAACAATAAGGAAATTTTAAAGAAGAAAAATTATCTCTAATCCCAACAGGATATCAAAACAATTTATTTTTACTATATCCCTCATCTTATCTTAGTTTACATAATTGCAATCACAGAACACATAAATTTTTATAATCTACTATTTCACTTAATTCTCCATCGTAAACAACTTCCATGTTGATATATGATTTTTATTTTTTATTGCATTTTTTGTAAAAATCGACAATTTTTCTGGCTGCATAGTTCATCAAATACCACAACATAGTCAGTCCTCTAGTAATTTAAATACTTATTTGTTTCCAATTTTGTGTTATTTCAAAAAGCTGCTGTAGGTATCATGCAAACATATTTTTTTCTTAAAATGAATGCCCAGAACTAAGATTTGTTACATAAGGGTAATAACATTTTGTGGCCTTTGACCCAAACCACTTACTGGCAGCCCTGGATGAGCCCTTAGTGTATAATAGGCTTTGCCAGTTCTCCTCTCCTCAATCTCAGGCATGACGTCTCTGGGCTCTAAAGTCCTCCCAGCTCTCCTGCTCCCTACCCACTCCCAGGCCTATGAGGAATGCTAACCAGCAAATCCCAGTCAACTTCACATTTCATTACTTCATCTCTGCTCTTCTTCCTTTCAAAAGAAATGCCATTTATTGTTATGAATGGGGTATGTATGAGCTTCAATTGCTTGGGGTATATTTTTAAAAATTCATAAACATGGCTACCTAGCAAGTTATCTAAACTATGGGTGTGACTGATGCACCCACTGGGCTAATGCCACTCCACCCATATTGAACAATGGGCTTGGTAGAGAGCAAAGAAGAAAAATATGGGGGAGTTCTTTCTAAAAAGCAATGGTACATGCAGAAAATGGAATTACTATGATGTGCCCTTAATTTTGCCTTTACATATGTGGTATCTTGAGAAATATATATTTAGCCTTTGTCCCAGGTTCATAGCATAGAGCTCCTAAAACCCTAGGAATTTCCTGAGTGATAAGATTAATAGGAACTTCTTTGTTACTCCTAAATGAGCCCTTTAGACCACATTCATACTGAAGTTTATGCTAATGAGATGACTCTTGGTGGACCCCTAGATAGCATCAGGATGGTGATTGGTCACTAGAAAGACCATGCCAGGACTAGGGGGCTGGAACTACAGCACCACTCATTGCCTCCTGGAATGGGAGAGAGAACTGGAGAATGAGTGCAATCACCAGCTGCCAATGATTTAATCAATCTTGTCTACATAAAAGAAAAAACTCTAAGTAACAGGGCTGAGACAGATTCCAGTGCTGGGAGGGTAGAACACCTGGAGAGATCATAGAAGCTCTGACTTTCTGAGTTATGTTGATGAAAAGAGTCAAACTCCGTAAAACATTTCAAGAGATTTATTCTGAGCCAAATATGAGTGACCAATGGCCCGTGACACTGCTCTCAGGAGATTCTGAGAACATACACCCAAAGTGGTTAGGGCATAGTCATAGTTTTATACCTTTTAGGGAGATATGAGACACCAATCAATACATGTTAGACATACATTGGTTCAGTTCAGAAAAGTGGGACAACTCAAAGGCAGGGAGCCTTCTAGATTACAGATAGATTTAAAATTTTTCTGCTTGGCAATTGGTTAAAAGATTTATTTTCAACAGAAAGGAATGTCTGGATTATGATAAGTGGTTGTGGAGACCAAAGTCTTTCCAAGCAGATGAAGCCTCCAGGTAGCAGGTTTCAGAGAGAATAGATTGTAAATGTTTCTTATCAGACTTAAGGTCTATGTTGATGTCAAATGCTGGTTGGCTTTTCCTGAACTCCAAAAGTGGGGAGAGGATAATGAAGTATGCTTGACCACCCCCGCTTCCCATCATGGCCTAAACTAGTTTTTCAAATTAACTTTGGAGTGCCCTGGCTGACAGGAGGGGTTCATTTAGATGGTTGGGGAGTCTTAGAATTTTAGTTTTGTTTTATAGTTGTTTGGCTGTTCCTGAGTATTATCCTTTACAATAAACACTAATAGTAAATAAAGTGCTTTCCTGTGTTCTGTTACTTGTAAACGTGAATTATTTAACCGGGGGGGGGGGGTCTTAAAAATGCCAAAATATGCAGTCCATTAGGCAGAAGTGAAAGTGTTCTGGGAACCCCATTTCCATCTGGCATCTGAAAGGGGAGCAGTCTTGTGGGACCAAACCCTTTGATTTGTGGGATCTGACACTAACTTCAAGTAAAGTGGTGTTGAAAAACATGCCACATATTTGGTGCTAGGGGAAAGAATCTCTCAACATGTTATTCCATTTTCTAAATTCTTTGCAATCCTAGGCAATTTTCTCCAGGCTGTTGTTTGTTGAAAGTAGTTTTCCATTATGACTTTGATAAAAAAGAAATGCTATAACCATTCCAAAAATATGGCTCAGTAATATAGAGCAGTTCTTCTCAAACTTCCATGTGCGTATAACTCATCTGCAGGATCTTATTACAATGAAGATTCTGCAAAGCCCTTACTGTTCAAAGTGTGACCCATGAATGAGCAGCATCGGCATCATGTGGGAGAATCTCAGACTCTATCCCAGACCTACTCAATCAGAATCTTCACCTTAGCAAGATCCCAAGGTGATTCATATGCACAGCAAAGTTTCGGAAAAACTGGTCCGAACCTCAGTTTTCTTGTCCCTAAATGCCTTCTACCTGGAACACAGTACATATCCAATGAGTGGAAGCTACCATAGAAATTGCTCCAGGTTCAGTGTTCAGATTAAAATGAGCATTGCTTATAAGTGAGCAAAAAGTAACTGCTCATGGGTTTGAGGTTTGTGAGCAGGTTCAGGGATGGACCATAAACTTGGTGCTCTGTGCAGGCTCTGCAGATTCAGCACCGGAGAACTCAAACTGCAAAAGTAGCTGCTTGGCTCTGGGGAAGAAGGGATATCCAGGAAATCCTATTAAGCTGAGAATAAAGAACGTCCTTCTTAGGAGCACCCTCAGAATCCTATTAGGTGAAATGAGGCTGCAGCCATAATGCCTGAGACATCAGCTTATAATCTTGGGTCTCCAGGAGATAGCGCTGGGCAGAGGCTGGCCCAAGCCTCCTGTCCATCCCTCCAAGACCAGGCCCTACACCCAGGAGCTGGCTAGTGTTAATCATATACCCACCACTCAACCTCTCTCAGCTACAGCTCAGGACTTCCAGAAGCAACTGTCTCATCATCACACCCCCTTTATTTTTGTTACAATAATATTTTCAGCAAAATACTTCTTGAGAGTTAAATCTAAAAAGTAATTGGTATTGTTAACTGTAATCTAAGGCTTTAAGACTATAGCCTTAGTCTAACCTCCTATACACACAACTAGGCCACGTGACCACAGGCTCAGCCTCACAAAATAATTGGAGACCCATCCAGATGTGAGGCAAGGAAGATTTAAGCAGGTCCTGCTCAAAAATGGGAAACATCAAATATTCTTTGTCCTTTCCAAGCTCTGACTTTGCTATGATCTGAATGTTTGTGGCTGCCCAAAATTCATATGTTGAATGAAATCCTAACACTCAAGTGGATGGTATTAAGAGGTGGAGCCTTTTGGGAGATAACTAATACCTTCTGAATGGGATTAGGTTCCTAATAGGTCCAAGGGAGCTCATTAGGCCCTTCCACCATGTGAGGTCAGAGTGAGAAGATACCATCTGTGAACCAAAAAGTGGGCCCTTGCCAGACACGGAAGGGTCCAGACCTTGGACTTCTCAGGCCCCAGAACCATAAGACATGAGACATAAATTCCTGTTGTTTACAAGACAGCTAGTCTACTCTGTTATAGCCACCTGAACAGACCAAAAGACTTTTAAACCTGTTGTGATGTTGGAGTTAAACAAACTCAGTTGTAAATGCTTGCTCTAGCTATTTCTAACTGTATATCCTGTGGAAAGTTTCTTCACCATTTTATAACTTGTCTCACCTAATAAACAAGGAGAGCAATAGTTATCCCAAAAGGCTATTGGAAGAGTTAAACACAAAGCATAATTGTAGTAGTAGCTAACACTTATTCAGGGTATAAAATGAGCCAAGTTCTGTGCACAGCTCTTTATACTGATTCATTCATTCATTCATTCATTCACTCACTTGGTGCATATTCATTGAATGCCTACCATGTACTGGGCATGGTTTATCTGGGGTCTAGAATAACAACAACAATAGTTAGCATTATTGAGTGCTTACTATGTGACAGGCACATTCTAAACCAGTTGTTTCTAAACAGTTCACATTTTTAACAAGTTAAATTTTCAAAATTGCTCATGTGAATTATTTTGTTTAATCCTTGCAATTATCTCATGAAGTAATATGTTGCCCATTTTTACAAATGAGGAAACTGAGGCATACAATGTAAGTAATTTGTCCAAAGTCATCCTGATAGTAATGGGGTCCTCAGAGATCAGACTCTAAAATATTGGGCTACACTGTGTGATATTTGAAGTTAAACGATAAGAAATTGCCAATATCCTACCACTTTTGATCTATACAAACAATGTTTTTCCTAATTTTTTTTAGGGAGAATGTGTAGAGCTTGAGACATTAGCAGCCTGCAATGAAAGATCTTTGGCCTCCTGTTTTTTGTTGTTGTTGTTTTGCTTTGCTTTTTACTTTGGACTGCCTTTCTGTCATATTCCCCAGACCCAATCTTGACTCCATGTCCCAAATCCAGTATCAGACCTCTGTCTTACTTCATGTGCTAGAGTTGTATCCTGAGATAAGCTTCTACTTTCTTCCAGCCCTTCAGGCCTCTTGACTCAGCCCCCATGGATCTGAGTACTTGCACCTTGCATTAATACTAAAACCATAGTAATACTGACACGAAAAACTAATAAACATTGAGGGCTTACTCTGTAGTGGGCCCTATTTCAAAAATTTCACATGCATCTGTACATTTAATCCTGTCAACAATTTTATCAAGTAGCTACTATTGATTTCTTCTCTTTACAGATAGAGAAAATGAGGCATGGGGAAGTTAGATGATTTGGCCAAATTTGCTGCCTTCAGATAGATCTCCCTGTCCGGCTGTATTTCCAGACATCATCTGCTTTTGAATTCCCATCCACCAGTGTGGACCTCCGTGTCTCTAGGCACCAGCTGTTCCCATGTCCTCTTTCCAATGTTGCCTTATCCCTTCCATATATCACTCTGCTGGCCAGCGTGGGCATGCTTGAGAACCAACCAGCTCCTGCCTCACCCACTTGGCCAGTCTAGTGCACAGTCCAGACCCATCACCATCAAACTGGGCCTCAAGCAGTTACCCACACCTGCCCAGGCTTGTCCTAAGCAACTCCTCAGGACTTGGAGTTTTTATAGCTTTCCCAGATGAAGGCTAACATGTAAAATGTGCAAAAGGCTTCAGGAAATAAAAGATTTCGAGTACAATCGATTCCTAGGGAAAATGAAAGCATTTTAAATCTTCTCATTTAACTTTCCATTCCAAAGAAATGTACTGAGTATCTATTGCGTACCAGGCCCCAAACTAAATGCTGGGAACACTGAGATCAAAAATAAAATACAATGACTGTCCTTTAGGAATTCCCAGCCTGGAGTGAGGAGGCAGACTACTGAATAAAGCATTCCAACCTAGTATGTTAGGTGCTTTAATAGAAAGGGACATCAAGTGCCTGGAGGCCCAAGAGAAGAAGTAAATGACTCATGGGGCACCAAAGGGCATTTCTCCAGGGGCTGGGTCTTGAAGAGGAGAAGGGGCCAACCAAATAGGTAATAGTGAAGAGCATTGTAGTCATTGGAGGGGAGGGACAGTCCAGGGAGAGGGAACAGTATGAGCAAGGGTGGGGAGTGTGTGGGAGCCAGAGTGATCTAGGTAATAATATCCAGAGGCTGGAACCTAGACAACAGGAGCCAGGGTGTAGACAACTTTGTGCCACTGGCTGAGGAGCTTAAGGATAATGGAGAGAGGCTCTTTTTAAACAGGGCAGTGATATTGCCAGGTCTGGATTTGGGAAGGTAAATAGAGGGGAAGACTTTGAAGGTCAATGGTATAGTTCATTTAGCAGGTGATGACATGACAATAGCCTGAATGGTGTCTCTGGCTGTGGGACAGGGAAAGGGACAGACAGAGAGGAGAACTCTAGAGATATAATCCACAGGTTTTGGTATCCACAGGGTGGAGCATGAGT
Organism: Cebus imitator; assembly: GCF_001604975.1. Lineage (NCBI taxonomy): Eukaryota > Metazoa > Chordata > Mammalia > Primates > Cebidae > Cebus > Cebus imitator. The sequence continues at coordinate 1,222,466 of NW_016107559.1, read as the reverse complement.
AACAAGAAGAAATCTAGGAAGACAGTCTTTTTATGTCTTTAAATACTTCTCTATCTAAATGGGGATAATCTGATAAATTAATTATAATCAATGGAATAAAATCTATCAGATGAGCCACTGAACAGCCCTTTTATACAGTTGTAGGATAGACCCCTGTCTGAGATGGGAAGATCATAATTTTCTCATAAAATCTCAGATCTAAGGGTTGAAAAAAACTTCAAAAGGCTATTTCTTTCTAACCTCTAGTTATCTATTGATGCATAATCAATTACTCCAAAACTTAACAAGTTAAAACAATAAATATTGATTATTATGCTTCACAGTTTCTGTGGCTCAGGTGTTCAGGAGTGTCTTGGCTGGTTGGTTCTGGCTCAGAAAGTTACAGTCAGGACATGATCCATGCTGCAGTCCTAGGAATTTTGACTGGAGCTGGAGGGCCCACCTCGCAGATGGCTCACTCACACGTCTATTGGCTGGATACCTCAGTTCCTTGTCACACATCCTCAGTTCTTTGCAACACATGCAGGCTGACATCCAGAGCAGGTGTCTCTGGCTTTGAAAGTTACACACCATCATGTCCAGAATATCCTATTGGTTTACACAGGTCAGGCCTATTCAGTGTAGGAGAAGACTACACAGGGCTCAAATACCAGCAGTTGTAGCTAACAGGAAACATAATGGAGGCTTGCCAGCACAACCTGACTTCAGAGAACTTAGTCATTATAATGAACCCTATGTTGTAGATGAAATAGCAGAGATTAAATGCAAAGATAATATGGAGTGGCAGAAAGAGTACTTGAGCAGGAGTCAGATGGCCAAACCTCAACTCTGTGGCTATCAATGGGACTCCGAGAAAGTCACTTCACTTCTCAGGCCTCATGTCCCTCAATTATAAAACCAGGCTAACAGGCTTATTTTCCAGAATACCAGAGGAAGGGGTTGAGAGGATATCCTGTTGGCAGCCAGTGAAATATAAAAGTTTTCAAACTTAGGAATACAGGAAAACCTCACGTATTTTGAGGACTACTCTGGAAATAGTATGGAGAATTAAGTCGAGGGGCTGAGACAAGTAAGCAGACCAATGCCACGTAATATTCAGGAAGGTGGCCCGGGAGCCCATTCTCAGCTGCTGGTGACAAGGGTAAAAGCAGGGCCTCACCCCAGAATCACAAGAGCTATACCCATGATGTCATGGCCCCATTTCTATTTGTGTAGTATTTGCAAGGAAAGATCTACATAGTGTCAAAAAGATTGTAAATATCTATCCTCCCTCTGCCTTTTTCTGAAATGACAATTTGAGTCCTGGAAAACTTCCTGGGTTTATAGAACCATTAATCCCTGCCTTAGGACCCAGGATCTGCTGAAGGCTACAAAGTCAACAGAAAGAAACTAGGAAAAAGAATGTCTTCATTGGATGGTCTGCATTGGATTTCAAATTTTTTATCATAGTCTTAGCTCAAGCTTTTACTCTAGTCATTAAAACATTAAAAATAACACAATTCTACATGGCAAAATAGAATACGCCCGTCATTCCAGTGGAAAGAAGAGAAAAATAAAAGACTACAGTCTACTATCTGTTGAAAATATATGCCCATTTTTTTCCCATAAATTCAGAAAGAGTTGTAATATTTGCTGTGGATGAAGTGCCAAAAATGAGTGGATAGGGTCCATATTTTAAAGGCATAATGGAGACAAATATGAGTTGAGAACCAAAGTCTTTACTATGAGTACAACTAATATTATAAGCTTTTTTTTTTTTTTCTTATTTGAGGTGTGCATAGGCTGGGGGTGATATAACCTGCTTTAATAGCTTTTCTTTGAATAACAGGAATGTCTTCTACTAAATGCAACTCTGAAAGATTAGAGAAGAAACATAAAAAAGAATTTTAAGAGATGTGATTCCTTGCCCTCCCACTTAAATAAGCTCTGTCTATTCCATTAATTATTGTATTACACCATAAGCTGCAGAGCTAAGAAACTTCCACTCTTTCCACAGACTCACTCATGCATGGAGCATTTGTGATTGATGGACCAATGAGGTTGAAGTGTGCAAATGGGGATGAAACACCCCAAGATTAAACATCTCCGGGGTAGGAGATTGGCACTTTTCCAGCAAGTTAAACTTGGCCAAACTCTTTAGGGATGAGTATTCAAGGAAAGATACTTGGTGTCAGCCAGAGACTGGAATAACCCCTCCCCTTCCTAAGCATCTAAATATGTCCTAACAAACTTCCTCTTTTATGATCTATACTCATTTACTCAATAAATATTGAATTAGGGCCTGGAGAATCCATTCTGAACCAGGTCCTGAGAAAACACATTAAGAATAAAAAATTAGTTAAGGAAAGGTCCAAGATCAGAGGAACTTACAGTTCAGGGCAGTGTTTCTCAAGCCAGATGCATAATAAATTTACCCACAGCTTTGAAAAAGTACTGACAGCCCTCCTGCTAATTGATTAAATTATCATCACTGGGGTGAAGTCCAAAGTAGAGCCAAACTTGAGAATCACTTGGGAAGAGACAGACAAACAAGCGACTGTCCTACATCGTTACTGAGGAAGTTCAAGATCTACTGCAGCCCAGAGGAAGGACCCCATCCAGAGGAGCCAGAGGTTGGCTGGAAGTCACCTGACCCATACATTTTCCTTGAAGAGTAAAGGAGACAGCAGAGGAAGGCAGGATAATGAAGGAGGGTTAAGGGACCAGTGTGTGCAAAATGAGAGATACTGTGACATTCCTGTAATTGCAAGATGTGCAGTATAGCAAGAGCAAAGGGATCTCTTAGCACTCTTATAAGTGGTAAGAGATGAAGTTTAGATATAGACAGCAATCCAATTTAATTCATCATTGGCTCTTGACCCTGTCAAGTATATTCAAGCAAGGAGTTTGTACTTTTTTTTTTCCCCCCATTTATTTTATTGTATTTTAGGTTTGGGGGTACATGTGAAGAACATGCAAAATTGTTGCATAGGAACCCACATGGCAGTGTGATTTGCTGCCTTCCTCCCCATCACCTACATGTGGCATTTCTCCCCCTGCTATCCCCCCCAGCTCCCCACCCCCCACCGTCCCTCCCCTATGTCCCCCCAACTGACCCCAGTGTGTAGTGCTCCTCTCCCTTTGTCCATGTGCTCTCATCGTTCAACACCCACCTATGAGTGAGAACATGCGGTGTTTGATCTTCTGCTCCTCTGTCAGTTTGCTGAGAATGATGGTTTCCAGGTTCATCCATGTCCCCACAAAGGACCCAAACTCATCGTTTTTGATGGCTGCATAATATTCCATGGTGTATATGTGCCACATTTTCCCTATCCAGTCTATCGTCGATGGGCATTTGGGTTGGTTCCAGGTCCTTGCTATTGTAAACAGTGCTGCAATGAACATTCGTGTACACGTGTCCTTATAGTAGAACGATTTGTAATCCTTTGGATATATACCCAGTACTACAGTAATCAAAACAGCATGGTACTGGTACCAAAACAGAGATATAGACCAATGGAACAGAACAGAGGTCTCGGAGGCAACACAACATATCTACAACCATCTGATCTTTGACAAACCAGACAAAAACAAGCAATGGGGAAAGGATTCCCTGTTCAATAAATGGTGTTGGGAAAGCTGGCTAGCCATGTGCAGAAAGCAGAAACTGGACCCCTTCCTGATACCTTACACTAAAATTAACTCCAGATGGATTAAAGACTTAAACATAAGACCTAACACCATAAAAACCCTAGAAGAAAATCTAGGCAAAACCATTCAGGACGTAGGTGTAGGCAAGGACTTCATGACCAAAACACCAAAAGCATTGACAACAAAAGCCAAAATAGACAAATGGGACCTAATCAAACTCCACAGCTTCTGCACAGCAAAAGAAACAATCATTAGAGTGAATCGGCAACCAACAGATTGGGAAAAAATTTTTGCAGTTTACCCATCTGACAAAGGGCTGATATCCAAAATTTACAAAGAACTAAAGCAGATTTACAAGAAAAAAACTAACAAGCCCATTCAAAAGTGGGCAAAGGATATGAACAGACACTTTACAAAAGAAGACATACGTGAGGCCAACAAACATATGAAAAAATGCTCATCATCACTGGTCATAAGAGAAATGCAAATCAAAACTACATTGAGATACCATCTCACGCCGGTAAGAATGGCAAACATTAAAAAATCTGGAGACAGCAGATGCTGGAGAGAATGTGGAGAAGTAGGAACAACACTTTTACACTGTTGGTGGGAGTGTAAATTAGTTCAACCATTGTGGAAGACAGTGTGGCGATTCCTCAAGGACATAGAAATAGAAATTCCATTTGACCCAGCAATCCCATTACTGGGTATATATCCAAAGGAGTTTGTACTTTATACTGAAGGCTATGGGGATGAACACGCAGGATTTTGGCTTGGGAATAACTTATTGTCTGAACCAGATTTCTATTTTAGAATGACACTTCCAACCCCACCACCAGCCAGGAAAAGAGAAGCGATAGCTAGAGCAAGGGTTATAGGAAGGAGTGAGGGATAGAGGAGGAATAACAGTTAAGACATCAGTGATAAAGAGAAGTCAGAGGATGTGGGACTGAATATGGCAGGAAAAATGAAGAAAGAGTGGATTCGAGAGGCAATAGTAGCAGACTAGGTGAAACTTGGTGACTAATTAGATATGAAAGTAAAGCAAAGAGAGAAGGACTCCCAGACTCCTAGACTGGGTGACCAGATGCCTGGAAGAGCAACAAGAGGAAAGGGGTGCACTTTAATCTTTCTGACACATTGTCTTGCTGTGGTTCATACCTTTCTTTCTCTTTGATCACTTCATAATTAGTCATGCTTTTCACAATTATTGGAGAAAAAAACAAATTTTGTATCTGTAGATAATACAATAAAAACAACTTAGGAATAAATGCTTTTAAATGGATTTCTGTCCTTTGTAAGAGTTTATTACAGCTCAATCCTCACCAGGGTCTCACTCTCTATAAAATAAAAGGTATTTTAAACCTATTCTGAACAAGTGTATCTTTGTCTTCTAGACTAGAAGGTTCTGGGTGACAAGAATCATAAATGCTGTTATTATTCACTTCTTTAGTCCCTCGGCCTTAGAACAAGGACAAACATATGATGTATGCTTAACAAATACTTGTTAAATGTTTGTCAAATTTATTTATTTATTAAATGTATAGTGACCCTTGAATTTCCTAAGATGTTTTCAAAAAGTTCTAGACTTCTGGCTTCCTGAACTGTGAGAGAAAAGAATTCCCATTGTTTTAAGTCGCCAAGATTGTGATTTGCTTTGGCAGCCCTCAGAAACAAATACACCTGGAAACTAATTAAGAAGTTATGCTCTGGTCAAGGAGAGAAGATAAATACTGAATTAAGGTGGAAGTGAGAGGACTGACACGAGAGGCCAGACTAAGGGAATGAATAAAGGCAGAGAGAGAGAGATTGACCATTGGTTGATTCAGGAGAAGATGGGGAGAGAAAATCAAAGATGGTTTTGTAGTTTCTGTCTGAGTCATTAATAGGCCGAGAACATAAGAGGAAGCACTGATGTGGAACAAAGAAGTCACAGATTGAAAATAAAATTAATATAGTTTATTGTTCTTTAAACTTTGCAGAAGATAGATAAGTAAGGCTATTAGACTTTCTCTGAGTAAATTGGATTAAATGGAAGGAAAGGGGAAAGGAAAAGAGGGAAGGATGAGAAAGTCCCTCAAAGTCTTGCAAATTTTGATATGATGTGGTAGAATTTGAAGAACAAGACCTGGTTCATAGTAAGTACTCACTGAATCATAGTCTAGAAGCCAAAGGATAAAGCGGAATATTTTCAAAGAGCAGGGATATCTGGACATCTCTTAATTTCTCCACACCAACCACAATTATGGATTACACATGAGATGTATCTGTCCTGTTGGAAAAATAACACTCACAACACCACTGCCATATTTAGTGTAGGCATTACAGTAAAATGAGAGTCGGAAGACCACCATGAAAATGATGGCGGAGAGTGGGTCCCAGGCATGAAGAGGGAGACGCATGAAATAAATGGCTAACTGGTGTAAAGAAGATGGCTTGCAACCTTTTAGGGAAACTGGAAAAGAGATGGGAGTCTGCTTTTCAGACTCAGTAAAACCGGGTGGATTAAACTACCCTTGCTCAGTCCCAATAGTGTCTGCTTGCTCCGGATACTTGCGCGACTGCCCGTGATTCATGCAAAGACAAGAAAAACAAAAAGAGGAATTACTATGATAATGTTTGTAGTCAATATAACTAAGAGCTTCTTCATTTCAGATTTTAACTCCACTCCACAAATCATATTCAAAGCCTTAGTGACTCAGACAACACTTTAAATAAGGTTTTCATGAGCATCCTCAGGATTACTAGGGGAGATTATGCCAAAACTACTTTTTTTGGCATGTGACTAGGTACTAGAGCATATATTAGGACAAATAATTATAAATTTTATTCACTGGGACATGACAGATTTGTACAAACCTCTAAACTGGAAATGTTTAAAGAATTAGGTTTTTTTACTTCTTTTTGGCATGAGCCATACATGGCTACATGAATTTTTCTCTTCTGACTACTTTCTCAGGAAACAGAAAGATAAAAAGCATTTTTACCACATTGGAAAAGCAGAACTTGCTTATTTATGAAGAAAAAGGTACATCCAGAGAGGTATTTTTTCTAAATCTTCTGCACTTCTCAATTAAATGTGGCTCATTTCAAAGACAAACTCATGAATTATACTGATTTCTATTTAATTATAATTACTTGTTACTGTCCAAACTAAATAAATGACAGTTAAAATCTTCTCTTCTTGCATGCATTTCTCATAATAAAGGAAAGTGTTTGTAAATAACAAGTGACCACGTAATTTAAAGGTGAATCTAGGTAGACAATTAAGCCATTTTATCCCGTCCTCCACCTTGAGCACCCACAGTCCCCAACACACACACACTGCCACAAACACACACAGTGCACACATTAAGATGGCCAATTGTCTAGGTTTGCCTGGGACAGAGAGGGTTCTTAGGACACATGACTTTCACTGACAAACTAGGAAAGTCTTGAGGAAACCAAGATGATTTAGTTGCCCCAACACATACATATACATTTTCCTCTAATTTCTATTGCTTTAAACTGCTGTAACTACATAAAACCTAATGTATAATCTACTCTCTCCACTCCTACACAGTCTCATAATGGAGGTCCTAGTACACACAAAAAAAAAAATGAAAGAAAAAGAAATAAAAGGCATATGGATTATAAAAGAATAAAACTATTTCTCTTCACAGACAACATGATTGTCTATGTAAAATGTAGGCATCTTTTAAAAAACTACTAGAGCTAATAAGTGAGATACACAAGGTTGTAGGATATAAGGTTAATAAAAATAAATTGTCCTATATACTAGCAATGCAAAACTAGAAATTGGAATTGAAAAATAATAAAATTTAAAGTAGCATCAGAAAACATGAAAAACTTAAGTATAAATCTAATAAGACATGTATAAAATCTGTTTATTGAAAACCAAATACAGATTAAAAAATCAAAGAAGGAATGAGTGAATAGAGGTATCATATTCACGTATTGGAAGGCTGTGTAGTTAAGATGATAGTTCTACTCAAATTGATCTATGGATTCAATCCAATCACAATCAAAATCTTGGCAATATTTTGAATTTTAGAATTCACAAGCTGATAAAATTTCTGTGGAAAGTAAAGGAACTAGAATAGACAAATAATTCTGAAAAAGATGAACAATGTTGGAGACTTCACATTATCCAATTTGAAAAATTATTAAAAAGGTACAATAATCAGTAGAGTGATGGCAAAAGAACAGGCACACTGATCTCAGTGGAACCAAGTGGGGTCCGGAAACAGACCTACACATTTTATTTTCAGCAAAGGTGAAAGAAACCTTTTCAACAAGTAGTGATTTCAACAAATAGTACTCAAAAAGTTGTATGTCCATACACAAAAAGTCAACCAGAATTTATGCTACGCACAACATAAACAAATTAACTCACAGAACTAACAGTGGGACCTAAAACTACAATACTTGTAGAAAGAAAACATGACAAAATTGCCACCTTTGGTTAGGCAAAGATAACTTACATATAATAAAAATTCCACAAAAGAAAAAATTGAACCCCATCAAAATTTAAAACTCCTGTTCTTCAAAACACCGTTAAGAAAATGAAAAAAACAAGCTATACAATTAGAGAAAATATTTGCAACATGCATACCTGACAAAGAACGTATATCCATAATATATGAAGATTCTTTGACATGCAATAAGAAACAAGCAGCCCATTTTTTTTTAATGGCAAGAACGTAAAGATGAATCACCAAAAAAGAAAGGCAAATGTTAAAAACATGAAAAGATGTTCAACATCATTAGTCATTAGGAAAATGAAAGTTATCATCACAATGAGACCCCATACACACATCCCTATCCCCCATAAACAGAAACCAAAATACCCTGCCAATACCAAGTACCAGAAGTGCTGTACAAATTTAAAACATTTGGAACCCTCATGTGCAACAGTTTGGAATGCAAATTTACTACAGCCACCACTCTGAGCCACAATTTGACAGTTTCTTATAAAATTAAATATACAATTGCCATACAACTCAGTAATCCCGCTCCACATTTATCAAGGAAAATCTATGTTCACACAAAAACTTGGAATGAATGTTTATAGCAGATTTATTTACAATCATTCAAAAACTATAAGCAGCCCAAGAGTCCTTAAATCAATGACTGGATAAACAAATCGTGGCACATCCATACAATGGAGTACGTCTGAGAAAAAAAAAAAAAACAAAAAAAAAAACTGGTATGTGCAACAACATGGGGGAATTTCAAATGAATTACGCTAAGTGGGAAAAGAAAACTAGACTCAAAAAGTCAGTATACTCTATTATTAGATTTATATGACACTCTGGAAAAGGAAAAATTATAGGGACACAAAACAAATCAGTGGGGCCGGGCGCGGTGGCTCAAGCCTGTAATCCCAGCACTGTGGGAGGCCGAGGCGGGTAGATCACGAGGTCAGGAGATCGAGACCATCCTGGTCA
>NW_016107559.1:1202444-1213238 GCF_001604975.1 Cebus imitator | reverse complement strand
GAAACTCTGTCTCAAAAAAAAAAAAAAAAAAAAAAAAAAAAATCAGTGGTAACCAGGGACTGGAGGTCAGAGAAGCTGACCTCAAAAGGACAAGAGAATTTTGAGGGGCAATGGAACTTTGCCAAATCTTGATTATAGTGCTGGGTACATAACTGTATGCACTTGTCAAAAGTCCTAGAACTATAGAGTGAAAAAGGTGAAATTTATTATATGGAAATTATATCTCAATAAACAAACTTTTTAAAAAAACAGTCAAGTTAAAAAAGTGCTTTTGGTGGGAATTATCATTTTAAAGAGTATTTGTCTTTATTTTTAACTTATGCCAAATAAATGTAAAATAAAAATCCATGTAATTAGTTGGAATTTTGTTAGATAGAAAAAGAATGATATCAACATACTTTAAAAAATGATTTTAAATTGAGACAGGATCTCACTGTGTTACCCAGTCTGGTCTCAGACTTTTGGGCTCAGATGATCCTTCTGCCTCAGTCTCCCAAGTAGCAGATATCACAAGCATGTGCCAAGCATGCCTACTTCAACATACTATTTTTTTTTTAAGTAAAACTCATTTTCTGGTTCTAAAAATAATATCTTACTGAAGAAAATGTAGAAACAAAGGAAAAGAATAAAGCAGAAAGTGGAAATGCCACAATTTCACCACGCAGAGGGAACCACGATTAATATTTTATTTTACTTACTTTTGATTCTTGCTCTAAACATTTAAAAACATCAAGAAATATTAGATTAGTGATTTGGAAATTAAGTTTTGGAGTCAGGCCAACTGGGATTCTCTCTGAAAACTGAATCTCAGTTCTGTCATTTGTAAAATGACATTTATAAAAATAAATTTATACATTATGAAGATTAAATTAATATAGAGTATTCGGTGCAGTTTTTGGCACATATAATCCTTAGAGGAAATATGGAACAAAATTTCCCATTTCAAAAAAAATTTTTGCAAATAAAACTTTATACAAGATATTAGGATCTGAAAGTACTATACCATCCTCTGTTTTCTAGTTTTTTTCCAATTGTTGTTTATCATATATAAAATTATTTATCAAATATTTGTGTTTGAAACTTTTTCTACGTTTTGGAATATTTTCTTAGGACAGATTCCTCAAGTATCTAGAATATCTTTATATGTTAGCATATCCCAAATGTGTGGCTCAGAAAGTTAGTCCCATAATGTGCTCTGAGAAGTAAAATACCCTACTCCATGATAAAATATGTTTGGAAATTCCTATATTCATCTAACCATCTCTTAGAGATTCACAGCGGACATTAGCCATATTAAACACCCTGGCAAGTCTCGCTGAAAAGAAATCTGTTTGGCTTTGTTGTTGGGATCACTCAAAAGATGATGAAACAAAGGCTTAGAGAAGTTCTGTCATTTGGCCAAAGTTCTTCAGCTGGCAAGCGGCAGAACTGGTCTGCAAACCAGTGTGGTCTGGCTCCAAAGCCCAAGATCTCAAGGACTCCACAACATTGTAAAATTAAGAAGGAGCTTATACTATTATTCTTTTGAGAAATCTTCTTTCTGAAAGTCCAAGAACACAGAGGTGAACTTGAGCAGGTGTCCCTCCATACTTCCTGCTGTATGGGGTCAGGTCCCTGAATCCCAGACCCCAGCCAGACCCCAGAATCCCAGGACACAAGCAAAGTTTCCTTTGAGCTCTTCCTCTCTTCCTGAGGCATAGGCAGAGATCGGTAGGAGAGCAACTGGCTTCCAGGGCCCTGTCTCTGAGAAGTCTCCACTCTGTCATATCGTGGTTTTTCTTTTTTTTTTTTTTAATTTATTTATTATACTTTAAGTTCTGAGGTACATGTGCAGATCACACAGGTTTGTTACATAGGTATACAGGTTCCATGGTAGTGATTTGCTGCATCCATCACCCTGTCATCTACATTAGGAATTTCTCCTAATGCTACCACTCCCCAATCCCCATACCTCATGCTATTCCTCCCCTAGCCCCAACATCGTGGTTTTTCTACCCCAATCCACCTCCTATGCTGCGCTGATGCGGAGTGATGCCTCTCTCTGCAAGGGTCCCCAGCCATATGTACGTATGGGGCCTTCTTATAAACAGTCTTTGAAAACCAAAAATCAAAACATGAATCCATTAATATTCTTGGTATTTTTCACCTAAGATTTCAAAAAAAAAATTTTTTTTAACCTATTTCCGTGGCTGTTATGTTCTTACGGCCATGGTCATTGTCTTCTTCTTGAACAAATATTTACATACTCTGCATGAGGGAAATGAAAGTGAAACTTTCTTCATTTGATTCAAAACAGGGATTTGAATTTCATAAGAACTGATAGGATTTGAGCAACACTATTGACTGATGTCCATTAAAGGTTAAGCCTACCCAGCTTGCAAGTTAAGTCAGAATTTATGTGCGGGGTATATCACTTTTGTTTCCCTAAAGCTGTACTTTAAGTAGGACTATGTTAAAACCTTTTCAGCTATGCTCAGAAGTCCTAAGGTAATCACAGTTTTGACTATGACTCATTGGTATTAAGTTGAAATTGGAAGAGCTAACTCATGATCGTCAGAGATTCTGAAAACAGAAATTTTTCCTAAGTGAATCCTCAATCCTATAATAAGCAGCTGCTTCCTTTAGTAACATTTCATTCCTTTTGATTCAACAAAACTTTAATTGAAAAATTAATATTCATATCATATTTCAATCCTCAACACAAAATACTTAAGCACTTTTTAAGTACCAGCCTCATACTTGGTTTTGGAGATTCAAACTTAAGTAAGATAGATCTAGCCTTCAAGGAGTATAATGTGGGTAAAGAAACAAATTATGCAGCTGAAAGTAATAAACCAATTGCCTAACCAGTGTAGACACAGCAACCTAAATACATCTTAAAATACATGATGCTGAGCTAATTAAAAAAGAATGAATGACTCATATAACACAATGGTATTTACGTAAATATAAAATGCATTAGTGCAAAAATAAACATTTAACAAAGATACACGAATAAAAAATATATAAAGCCCATTTGCATGGCTGCTTATGGGACAGGAGGGAAATAAAGTGAGGAAAGGAAGGAAAGGAGGGAGAGAGAGAAGGAAGAAAGAAAGAACAGTTTGAACATTAAAGCAGCTGGAATAGCCATCTGGCACACAGATATATTCCTTATATGTCAGTTTCTTCCTTCTTTGTTCTGGGTCCCTAATTCTGAAGGATTTTCTTAATCAGAAAAGTGTTAAAGAATAAAGGCACAGAAGGTCAGTGGGAAAGTGGCCGGCTTCCAGTTAATGTGACTTGCACTAATAACAAGCAACCATATAAGTGGCTTGTATTTTAATTTTCAGATAAGGTGAACTTGTGGGTGAGCAGATGGACTTGTATATTTACCAAGTAGATACCTTGTGCCCTAAGATTCAATCATCATGGCATAGCAAGAGGAGTCCCACCTCTTTCCTCTATTCCCCCCAATATTCCATGAGTCAGGTTCTGACTCAAGATGAAACCTGCACTTTTTAGGGGAAGATCATTCCTTAACCCCATGATAGTACTCCAGCAATTTGAGTTCTTCTTCCTCAAAGCTTGTGAGAGACCAGGAGAGAGTCTTCTTGAGCCAGTCAATATTTTCTTTCTCTAAGATTCAACACAAATATCAATAAACATTTATTAACTCCTCCCCTCCCACCCTAACCACGTGGGTGCCCAGACAAAACATCAGATGCCCAGTTCAATGTGAATTTCAGATAAACAACAAATCATTTTTAGTGTAAGTACTTTCTAAATATTGCAGGTGGCATACGTATATTAAAACATGATTTGTTGTTTATCTGAAGTTCAAATTGAACTGAACAGTCTATATCTTAACCTGCTGAATCTGACAATTCTACCCTCCTGTGAAAGAGCAATGGCTAGGAAGCCTGGCCCTTTGGGATTGCTGGGTACCAGGCAGCAGGGTAGCAGGATGAGGCTAAATTCCAGAACCAAAATATTTCAGAGCCTTTTATTTTTCATTGATTATACAAGAAATCACAAATATAACAAAACAGTGCAATCCTGTAAATGAACCACAACATTTTCACATTAGACACACTTAGGAAGAAAGGCAGCATGGGTAAGAGGAGGCAGACACACTAGCTAGAAGACAAGAAAGGCTAGTTTTTGTCCCAGATCTACTTCTAAGTATGTTTGTGGAATCGGGTTCCTTCTTTCCCCTGTATGATTCTGTCTCCACATCTCAAGAATGGGAGTAAAAGAGCTAAATTATTTTGAATGATTCCTTCAGCTCCAGGCTTCAATGGCTCCATGGTATTCATCGCATTTACTCAATTTAGTAAAGACCATTTTGTTGCTCTTAATCCATGCAGGAACAAGAAAAAAACCTAACATATATGAGGATTACTTCCTCTTTCTGTATTCCAGTAAAAACTTCTCTGTGAGGTATTGTGCTTGTTCCAAAATATGAAACCAGAAGTTTAGGCTCAGTGAGGAGGCTGACAATTGCAAATGGCCTGTTACCAAAATAGAACCAAATCAGAGCCTTGTTCTAAGCAGCATTGCCTCTCCACGGGGAGGGAGGGATTTGGTCTGAGACATTAACGTGGCTTCACTGGACTGCAGGCAGGGAGGGAATTTCAGGAGCTACCAAGCAAACCATTTATCTGTGAAATGGGACTAACAGTCACTCCAACATCCTTAATGGAATTGTTTTGAAGGTTAAACAAGATCATGGGCATAGAAGTGTTTCATAAAATATGAAGCGTCATATAAGAGTCATTCGTGTTATGATTTGGGTTAAACCTGATGTAGGCATTTAACGTTCATTGGCAATCCCTCATCTTTTCCCCCTTTCTTTCGGTGAGCTGATTTTATATCTGGGGGAATCAGTTCCTCCAGCAATCTCTTACAGTGTGGTTTGCAGGGAACTGAATCAACACTGGTTTTCAGGAAAGGAAATGTAACTGATATAATTTGGATGTGTCCCAGTGAAATCTCATGTTTCACTGTAATCCCCAATGTTGAAGGTGGGGCTTGGAGGGAGATGACTGGATCATAGGAGTGCCATCTCATGAAGGGTTTAGCATTAGCCCCTTAATACTGTCCTCACGATAGTGATTTCTCAGGAGATCTGCTTGTTTAAAAGTCTGGCACATCCCCCATCTCTCTTTCTTGCTCCTGCTTTTACTATGTGAGGTTCCTTCTCTCCCTTCACCTTCTGCCATGATTGTAAGTTTCCTGAGGCCTCACCAGAAGCCAAACAGATACAAGCATCATGCTCCCTGTACAACTCGAAGAACCATGAGCCAATTAAATAAACCTCTTTTCTTTATAAACTACCAAGTCTCAGGTATTTATTTATAGCAATGTGAGAATGGACTAATACAGTAAACTAGGATTTAACGAGTCAATGCATTACATTACTTTGACTACAGAAATTGGTAAAAGGATGAAACTGTGACCAAATATGAGCCAATGCAAACAAGATCCAGAACTTTTTCTTCAAACTATCTGTAAGAAAATTAGGATCCATTTTCTCAAAATTCAGAATTTTGCAAATGCAAGTTGGGAACTGATGGCCTCTATTTTGCCCCTATAATGGAGAAATTGAGAATGGAATCAACCCAGAGGGAAGCAGAGGAGAGATGAGGAGAGACTGGGTTCCAATAATATCATTGAGCCCCTATATCCAGTCTTGTCAAAAGCCGTATTTGCTCCTGGTCTTCTCAATTGTGTGAGTAAATAGATACCCTTTTCTCTTGAGCCAGTTTAATGAGATTTTTCTCTCATTTTCAACTAAATAGTTCTCAGTGACACAAATCCTACACTTGATGTATCTGTCTCACACAGCACCAAGTTCTATCTCAAAAGCCTTGCACAACAAGCAGTTGCTTGTTAAGGAAGCTAACTATACTTGGACTTTGAAGACTATGTATTTCCAGAGCATATATCTTAATTAAGAGTTTGAAAGAGCAAAAGTTGGACTCACCTATGTTTTCTTTTAAAAAGACTGATAAAGTGTGTTTGTCCCAATATTGCTAGCCTAAATTATTCTGTGTATCCCCTGGGTTTTGCAATATATATAGTCTAGAAAATATTTTCCATTGGAAAGACTTAAAATCAGAAATATTGTGCCATTTAAATGGATAAGTTTTAGTAATCTAGGAAATTAATTTATTCACAATAAATTTTTCCATGAATTGGGTTTTTTATATGTTTTAAATATCAATAAAGATAGTTAAATTTTGCCCAATCATTGTTCTGTGGCTGAAGGCACAAAAAACGTATAAATTTAGCTAATTTTGATTACTATACTCCTGAATTATTTATTATGACCTAAAGATTCTGAATTTAAAGATTTTTCTTATGTCCCAAATCTAATTTTCAACCCTGTTAAGACCAATGGGGGTAAAGAACTAAGAGTGTCCAAAGAAAGAGACTGTCACATCTATTTGAGATCTATTCATTAGTCAGAGTCTTCTGCCTCAGAACTCAGTTACATGGAGAAGATTGGCGAGCTTCTGGATCAGGTTCTGGGTCTGGTTTGCATTAGCTGATATTTGGTCACATTTTCATCCCTGTAGCAATTGCTATGGCCAGAGTAATGTAATGCATTGATTGACTAAGTCCTAGGCTACTGCATTAGTCCACTGTCACATTGCTATAAAGAAATAACCTGAGACTGGGTAATTTAAAAAGAAAAAAAGTTTAATTGGCTCATGGTTCTGCAAGTTGTACAGGAAGCATGATGCTGGCATCTGCTCAGCTTCTGGTGACGCGTCAGGAAACTTATAATCATGGCACCAGGGAAAGGGGGAGCTGATGCCCTTCCCAGCACAGTTGTAAGTAAATGTAAGCAAGGACTGTCCTCTGAGGTCAAATCACTGACATTGAAACTATTTCAATTCAGAGCACACTAATAGGAAATACTATGCATATTCTCTACAGATTTTCCTAATTTCTTCAGATCTTATTTCTTTGTCTCAAATTACAGCAAGTCATCAACTACACTGAAAAATTAGAAATGTGTTGTGCTCATGAGCTGTTTCTACATTAAGCCACATCTAGAGCCTAGGAAGTATGTCACCTGCTCTGAAATGTACATATTAAGTACAAAACATCCCACCATGTAGAAGTTTCCTGTCTCAGTAGCTCTTGCTAGCATCATGAAATACAATGGAATAATCCACCATTGGATTATGTATGACAATCTTGTTTGCATTTTTTATTGACAAGATGGGATAGAGTTAGTCATATAGTTCTAACACTCATGCTGTCTCACTAATTTTTATTCCCAGTATATTCCATACGTATCAGAATATCATTTAAAACAAAACACAGTAAATGCCCTCTTCAAACTTAATAAACTTGCAAAAAATAAACATTACCAAAAAATAAATATACCTATAGTGATGAGGTGTAATGAAAGAATGTCAATTTGTTTGAATCCCAGCTTCACCATTTCCTAGAGTTATTTT
The DNA here is from genome assembly GCF_001604975.1 of Cebus imitator. Classification (NCBI taxonomy): domain Eukaryota; kingdom Metazoa; phylum Chordata; class Mammalia; order Primates; family Cebidae; genus Cebus; species Cebus imitator. The sequence goes on along the minus strand of NW_016107559.1, from coordinate 1,205,781 downwards.
ATCTCCTTAAGCCTCCGTTTCCTAAACTATAAAATATATTTTAAAATATTTATTGAGTACCTTCTATATATTCTGACCACTTGGCAATTCATCAGTGGATAAGACAAAAATTCCCTCAATGAGCTTACAGTATATGGAGAATATATTGAAATAAGTAAATAAATCATATATGTTTATATTACTCCAACAGTTTACTTATATAAAAATATCATGGGTATTTGCACATTACAACGAAATTTCAAAATTAAAACAAAACATTCAACAAAATTTCAAAAATAGAAATATTTTACATGAAGTGAAAAATAAAACTTTAAAAGGAAAAATAAATTAGTTTTATAATTTGTTTGTGATTTTTCACTTAGCAGCCATCATCATAAGAATTGTCTAATGCGAAAATCGTCAGTGAATGCTAAAACAAATGTGTGACAGTTTGAAGAGAAACAGGATATTTATATAGTCTCAAAGTATTTTAACACAAAATACTTATTAATTAAAAAGAAGTTAAATAATTTTATACTGGAGTAAGCTAGGAGAATCCCCTTGACCAAGAAATCAAATATAATATCTTTAGTAATGGGTAACAGTAGATATTATATGCTTCCTAATATAAGGCACTGGGAAGAGCATAAAACTATCTTCTGTGGTATTCCTGTTAAAAATGCATACCCTGTATCTAATCATGAAGAAACATTAAGAAAACCCAAATTGGGGGGCATTTTATAAAACAACTGACCTGTATTCTTTCAAAAATGTCAAGGCCATGCTAAAAAATGAAATATTATAGACTGTTTCAGATTAAAGGAAACTAAAGAGACATGACAGCTAAATTCAGTGTGTCATCAAGATTGGATGCTAGACTAGAAAAATACATTCTTTTGCTCTAATGAATATTAGGACAACTGGTGAAATTGTATTAGATCGTAATACTGCATCAATACTAATTTTCTGAATGTGGAATTATACAGGGGTTATACTGAAAAAAGTCCTTGCATTTAAGAAATACACATTGAAGCATATAGGCAAAAAGAGACTGAAGGAAGGAAACAATAATGCAAACATTTTAAAATACCAACATTTAGGGAATCCAAGTGAAATTTACAGAGGAAGTCTTTACATTATATTTTCAACTTTAGTGTTGATCTAACAGTGACCAATATAATTAATAATAATTAGCACCAGTAATAGTAGGACAAGCTGATATTTTGTGTCCCTTGTTGTGTGGTAATATGAAACATATAACATCACCTATGATGGATTCTTGCCAAAAAAGTTTGACCTGAATGTAATTAAGTCTTTATAATTTCCAATGTACAGGAAATAAAAGGGATAGATATTTAGTTTAGTGACACCAAGTAGAAATAACCAGAGAAGTTCAGAATGTGGGACATTCTATAAGATGACTAACCTGAACTTGCAAAATATCAGGGGCAGAAAGAAGATAATGGAGGGGGAGAGGAGGAGAGGTATGGGCTATGATTATTCCACATATAAATGGTCTATGAGAAATAACAACAAAAGGCACTCTGTGATCCTAGACTATCCTATTCAAAAATGTTTTAAAAGCATCAAAAAATATTTTTGAAACAAGTGAGAAAATTTATATCTAACCTGGATATTAGATGACATTATAAAATTATTATTAATATTCTTATGACTCAGTATTATAATTATGTAGGAGAGTGCCCTTATTTTTAGTAGATGTCTGTGAAAGTTTTAGGAAATGAAGTGTCATAATGTATACAACGTACTTTCAAATGGTACAGAAAGTTTTACAAAGCAAGAAAGAGAGACACAGAGAGAGATAGTAAGTAGAACAGTATGTTAACAACTGTTGAAGCTAGATAAAGAGTAGACAGGTTTTTCAACATTGAGGGAAAATAAAATAATAACACTTTACCTTCATAATACATTCTTATGAGTTTTCTTTTAGAGTTTTAAAAATTTAAAGATGGACAAAGAAATGCAAAGATAAAAGTACATCATAGTTTACTAATTTGATTCTAAACTCTCTAAATTAGGGTTAATAAAACTTATCTCTCAGATTGTGGTCGTAGAATACACTAGGGAGAGCCGCCCAACTACAATGATTCCCTCAGTGGCCAGCAGGGTAGAAATGGGATGAGGTAGTGAGTTCCTCCAAACTCAACTCCCTCATTTTTGAATACGATCCAGTCTAGGATCACAGAGTGCCTTTTGTTGTTATTTCTCATAGACTATTTATATGTGGAATAATCATACCCCATACCTCTCCTCCTCTCCCCCTCCATTATCTTCTTTCTGTCCCTGATATTGTGAGGTTTTCTACTCTGAGACTGCCTCCCTGTCTGAGGTAAATAACTGAAGTGGATGGAAATTTTCTTCTATAATTCCTTTCTAGCTGATGGAGTCATTCTATTTCTAGATATGATTCTGCCCTAGATCATTCTTAAAGCCATCCATCTGTATTAAAAATCATACCCTTAACTTCAGTGGCATCGAGTATCCCAGTGTTTTCTTATGTTTTCATGAGTTCTTTTATGGTAATATGTGTCTGGTTTTATCACTGGGTGACAAGGAGACAATACAACTACATGCTTTGCTGTCCATGAGAGAACTGAATGACAAATTCATGGTGACCAACCACTGAAAGACACTGAAGGAAGTGACAAGACCAGTAACTGATTATGATGCACACCTGTTATTTATATAGTTATTTGTGTACTGAAGAACTAGCAGCAATGTCGGTACCTTATACAATTATTAATATTTCTTGGTAATTGAGATTTGAACCTGCACCTCAAACACAGTGAACATAGTAAGTACTCAATATAATTAATGAATGATCAGTCATCTAATCATCTAAGACAGATAGTTGGAATATAACATACCTGCAACCTCCTGAATCAATGTTACTGGACACTAAGAGAGACCAGGCAGAAAAAAGCTGGAAGCTGGAGCAGCACAACTCAAAACTAAACTATCTATGAGTACTTTCACCAGGCTAATCCATGAATTGTTTTTTGTGTCTTTTCAAAGTATAGTTGTGAAGTTTCACAACAAGACAAGGCCCTGGGTAGACCAAAAAAAACTCAGGAACAAAAGCTAGTCTACCAACAATGCATTAGGATTAATATATCATCTATCTACAAAATCTATCTACATACTTAAAACTTACTGGATAGGGAAAATGTGGCACATATACACCATGGAATATTATGCAGCCATCAAAAACGATGAGTTTGTGTCCTTTGTGGGGACATGGATGAACCTGGAAACCATCATTCTCAGCAAACTGACAGAGGAGCAGAAGATCAAACACCGCATGTTCTCACTCATAGGCGGGTGTTGAACGATGAGA
>NW_016107559.1:1050470-1202084 GCF_001604975.1 Cebus imitator | reverse complement strand
AGATGGAGTCTAGCTCTATCACCCAAGTTAGAGTGCAGTGGTGCGATCTTGGCTCACTGCAACCTCCGCCTTCCAGGTTCAAGCAATTCTCCTGCCTCAGCCTCCCGAGTAGCTGAGATTACAGGTGCCCACCAGCATACCCAGCTAATTTTTGTATTTATAGTAGAGATGGGCTTTCACTGTGTTGGCCAGCCTGGTCTCAATCTCCTGATCTCGTGATCCACCCGCCTTGGCCTCCCAGAGTGCTGGGATTAGAAGCATGAGCCACCACACCCAGACAAGTTTTTCCTTTAAGTTCAGTTTTATACAAACTTCCTTCTCTTAGCTAAGGTTCAGCTAAGTGTGGCTTTCACGGAATCACATAAGTCAATGAAGACACAGCACATAATAATCAAGAGAAAACCATTTTAGCTAATCTATTAATGCTGACAGCAACAGGTGACAGGCAGGTAGTGATGACTATATGCATTAAATATTTTATATTAACTTAATTTTTTCAGAACTAATTCAGAGTTAAATATTTTGGTCAAAATACAGTTCATAAATGTGTTTATTACAATTCTGCGTAATCTAGAGTTGGTCAAAGGAACCAATGTGGTTGAATCCATTTACAGTTCCTAAAATACATTCAGCCATGGGTTAGTATTCATTACTTTCTCAGAAGAATAAGTTAGTAAGATTATTGGTTATATCTCAAGTGACCTGTTATGAACAAAGCATCTTTAATATCTCATTAATAACTGTGAAATTGTATAAATTAATCCAGGTAGAGCTTGTGTCATAGGAGCCTCCTAAGCATGCTTCACATCCTTGATGCTAGGATTGACAATATGCCTCAGCTTCCTCCAAAGCAAATCAACATAAATCCAGGTGCTCTCTTACTACATTGCAGTGAATTGAGGAGGAAAATTCTTTGACTTGACCAATTCTATTATTCATCAAAAGGGAGGAGTAGAGTTATCCAGTAAAGTTTCTTTCAAAATACATCAGTCTGCTGGTTTTATAACTATCAAGAACACTAAAGAGAAGTATCCTTTGTTTAAAAGATATCAGTGAGTCCTTGTAAATAATACAGAGGTCTCAACTCAGACATTATTTCTTGACCAGTTCTTTCACTAGTCTTCATTGTGATCTTAATCATAAAAGCCATGGACTTGAAGCTAAGAGATGTAGGACCTAGACATCAGCCTGTCCCTTACCAACCGTGTTACCTTAACAAATTAAACTTCTATGAGTCTTAGTTTATTCCCTGTAAAATAGGATAGTACTTCGTCTTCCTTGAAGCTTCATCATGAGGAACAAATAGATCACTGTAAGATCAAAGTAGTAGGATTCTATACGAATGTGAACCATAGAAGGAGCCATCCTCATTATGTGAACCATTGTGAGAAATTAATAAAAATGCAATTCTTGCTTGTGAGGATTCATAAAAAAATTAACAAAATTTGAAATGAGTGATATACTCATCAATGAATTACTGCCTGAACTGATCAGCTCTCAGAAACATAAACCCATTTCCTGATATTTGATATTTCATTTGAGACACAAAAATCCACCAGGCTGAGTGGCAGATTTTTCCCCCCAAAAAATACAGCAAAAACATAAACATGAAAAATTGTTTAATCCCACCCAAAAGGTACATTATATGGCGGATATAACCAGCTGTCTATATCTGTTGCCACTAGAAGGTAACTTCTTCAATGATTCTGGAAGTGTAGAATGGTTATGAAGCCAATTTCAAACTGTCTTGCCTACTCATTGTTGGCTGTTTCACTTGTCTCCCATCTGTGTGCTTCTATTTTGGGGAAACCTGCCCTTTCTACAAAGGTATCTCTGTAATTGTACAATGCCTATCAAAGATATACAGGCAAAATGAAAGAAGCTGGATTTAGTTTTCATACCTGAAAAAGATCATAGGTATGACAAATTTCATAGGTCATTCTTTTAAGACTAGTTAAAAATTGCCAACTGTCAGAGCCTTAGTGAAGAGTAAAAGACAAGCATCCACTTCTAAGTCTTTTCTGTGAGTGCAGCCCATTGCCAACTGGCAGAATTAGAAAATTTACACAAGTTGTCCATATACCTAAGCTCATAACTTGTTGTCCCTGGATGCACAATTGTCATCTTTGGCTACCTAGCACCTAGATGCCCTTCTTATATAGAGGTGGGATGTCAGGAGAGAATCACCCCTGGGTGAATCCCCAGGGAAGGTAGGAACTTGCTTCTGCTACTGTAGAATTAGCAGCTCTTCCCATCTGCCATGGTTGTATGCTAGGACATCTGCATGTGGTACAGGCCTGGACTTTTCAATCAGAGGATGTACCCCTATGGAACATTGAGTTTCAGGGGAGAGGTAAAAGCATGACCCCTGAAGCATGAAGGATGGGAAACTATTCACAAAAGTAGTAAGAGTATTGATAAACCAGAGACACAGACTGACGATGTCAGATCAGTGGTGTCAGTAGCAGGGGCCTAGGGACACTGTTCCTGTAGCCGTTCCCCCATTGCTAATCCTCCAGGGCTCCTGTCCATCCTCTGTGCTTGACTCTCTGGCCTTTCAATTATTCTACTTGCTACCCCATATCCAGCCTTTCAGTAACTCCTCACCCCATTGAAGTAGCCAAAGGCAATCTCTTTATGTAACCAAAAAGCCCAACCGAGACAAACCTAATAAAAATAGTTTAGTAAAATCTAGTCAAAACCTCCCTGACCCCATCTTATCTTCCCCAAACCTACCCTTCCTTCCTGTACCCAATATTTATAATCATCCTACCATGTGCCAGGTTTTCTGTTAGGGAATTAGCTGGGAGGGAATGCAGATGTAAATATAAATAAGGTATGCTTTTTGCCTTGGACAAAAGCAATATAGTAAGGCTGGTGATGAACTAAAATTCCATTCTGATTCTACTTCTTCCTGGATGCCTGACCTCTTTTATTCCTCTGGACTTCCAGGTTCTACAATTGGCAGCTTTCTTTTAAAACATATTGCTTTTTATTCTGTTTTACATGCATTTCTTGTCAGCCCCACAAGATCGTAAGCAAGTTAGGTACATCATCCCTACAGATTTTATTTTTAAATTGCCACGGCACTCAGCCCCATATCTGAAACACAGGATGTTCTCCTCATAGAAGCAGTTACTACCTGTTGCCCTAAACATCCCTTAAATCCTAGTGATGAAGCTTCTCTGCACTAGCCCATCTCTTAAAAAGAATATCATATTCCAAGCAATTCACTTATGTGAGCACCATAAATGTCTTTGTGTTAGGTTCTCACTTTAGCACAGCTGATGAAAAGTCTCTGTAATCTGATAATCATTAACCCCGGAAGCACATCATGCTGGCACTACTCAGTACAGACCCTGGACTTGGAAAAGGAAATAGACACATCAGAGTGCTTCCGCTCAAGGCATTCACAGTCACATGGAAATCAAAATATTCAAAATGTTTCCTGCTCCCACCTTGAAAAGCAGAATGGTAATGGAGTTTATTGCAACTGTCAATACAGAGACAGAATGTGAAAGCTGAAAATGGAAAAGAAGTCATAGGATACTAAGATGACAAGAAGAAGCCAATGACTTTTGAGGGGAGTCAAGCAGTTGCTTTGAATGAATGAAGGTCAAGTACCAAATCTGAGATAAAAGAACCCTCAAGGCCAAGCAGAGACAAGAAATACAATAAAGACCGGGCACAGTGGCTCACAGTTGTAATCCGAACACTTTGGGAGGCCAAGGCAGACACATCACTTAAGGTCAGGAGCTCGAGACCAGCCTGGTCAACATGGTGAAATACCACCTCTACTAAAAATACAAAAGTTAGTCTCAATTACTTGGGAGGCTGAGGCAGGACAATTGCTTAAACTGGGAAGTGGAGGTTTCAGTGAACCAAGATCGTACCACTGTACTCTAGCCTGGGTGACAGAGCAAGACTCCATCTCAGAAAAAAACAAGAAATACAACCAAAACCCTGGGACAAGTTCATGACCAGAGCTGGCAGGGCTGGCTAGGACTAGGGCAAGGAAATGAGGATGTGTACATTAATAATACAATCCACTGTGAACTAAAAATAAAATGCTAAGCCTCCCAGCCTGCTTTTGGCCAAGGGGACCTGAGAGAAACCTAAAAACCTGAGTTACCAGCAATGACAAGAAGGGAAGTAGAACTCGCCTTGTTATACCTCCTTCCTTTTGGAGTAGGTACAATTGACCAGCATTGATGTTAAAATAGAGATGGTAAGGCTAGTAAAGCAGACTCTTTGTGAAAATAAGATGTCAAATTATAAGTAGGACCTATGGTCATGGCAAACCCTGGTTAAGTCATACACACCAACAGGTCACTCTGACCCAGTGAATGCCTGACAGATTTTCTTAACTTAAAACATGCCTTTCTGCTGACTCTAGATTTTTAGACAAAGTTTTTACTCCTTCAACCAATTGTAAAGAAAAGAATCTCTGACTCCACCTATAACCTACATGTCCTTGCTTCAAGATATCCCAGTGACTCTTGGCTGAAGTGCACAAGCAGGAAATTCTCAAGAATGCTAGAGAAGCAGTTTGGGGTTGGACTGAGAAGGGACTTGGAAGGTATGCTAATGAATTTGAACTTCATTCTGTAGTCAGCAAAAAGTCCATCTAGGCATTTAAGTAGAAAGAAGCTGTGCTACAGGTTGGGTTCCCTGAGCAGCCTGCTCAGAGACAGAGATCTGCACGCAAGAAGATTACTGGGGAGTTCCAGAAAGCTCTGTGACTGGGGAAGTGAAGGAAGCAAGACTGGGCAGAGGGAGAAGCTGTGAGGCCCTCACAACAAAGGCCTCAGCAGGCTCCAGCTGCCGCTATGAACAAGCAACAAGTCAGTCATTGTTGGAAGCTCCAAAGTTCCAGGTGACCTGTGCTCACTCTGTTCATCCCTCTAAACAATGCAGAACAGCAAGTTAGGCTCCTTATATATGCTAGGGACTCTGCTACGGCACATGGCACTACATATTATAACCTTACTTAATCTTCCCCAAATCCTGTACATGATGTTCATTTAACAAACCATACTGTCAAGGACCTGAGAATTAAATTTAGGTAAGACCAGTGAGTAAGAATGATACTGTGAACACTATATAACAAATGGATTAAAAAAGAGCACTCAACGAAAATATGTGTGTGGCATAAGTTTTTAAAGAATTATTTGGAATTTTGGGGCAATAGAAAAGGGGTAGAAAGTTTTGAATTTTCTTTGTGAGTTTGGTTGGTTTTCCCTTTGTGCACACAAGATGAGGAAAACAAAGAAAATTCCTTTGCAAATAAACCATTGCAAACTGTCTGCTGCCTTTTCCTTAAACAAACAAAACAGAACAACAGCACCAAAAAAATTTTCTTTAATGACAACAAGAACTATTCTAGAAAAGTCTTGAATCCATAGTCTGAGAGAAACAAAAATAGATATATAAAATTGCTAAACATCATTTTACTTAGATTTTTGCCCACATACATGTATATGGATGATATGTCTTGCCACAGAAGTTAATGGTCATAACAACAATGACTAACATTTACTGAGCACTTATTTTGTGCCATTTACTCTGCTGGGACCTTTATATGCATCTCCTCATTTATTGCTCACAGCATCTCTGAAGGATATGTGTTTGTTTTTGTCACCATTTTATAGATGAGAAGACCAAGTCTCAGGGAGGTTAGAAATCTTGCCCAAAGCCCTTCAGCCCTGCAGCAAATAAGTAGCTAAGGTGCACCTTTCTGACTAGAGAATCCACTCACTCAGGCACACTGTCACGATTCCGATGGAATTTACATTTACAAAGCACATTTACAAAGCACCTGTCGAGCCTTCAATTCATGTTCCCCTCATAATTAGGCATGTAGCTGTGCACTTTGCAGACAAGCTCCAAAGAACTTGAACACTTTGTCCTGATCACATAGCAGGTAAATGAGGAAAGTAAGGTTTGAACTACTGATAACAAATGCTGGACTTTTGCTACATAAACCACATTGATAATCTACTTAAGAAAGACAAAACAAAATACAAATTTGTCAGTCAGATGATTTAATGATACAAATACCAAAGGTGATTGACAATTGGCACCGGCAGATGCTAAAACTGTTTAGCTGAGTCATTCTTGAGAGATATCAATAACATAGATTCAAAAGCAACCCTGGGAAAAACAACTTCTAGCTGACAGAAGTGCAGATCAGTACCAGTTTTGGGAATGCTATTTAGCAATATGTATCTAGAGTTGTTAAGTGTACAGATTCTTCGGCACAATCATTTTATTTATGCCTTACAAAGGCATCTGGCTACCAGCCCCAACTGGAGCTGCTGTCACTAAAATGCATGTGAAGTCAGAGAAAAAGAGGAAAACTTCCAAGCTTACTGAAAATTAAGCTTGACAGGGACAACCAGAAAACTTGAAAACCCCATTCTGCAGTATGAGAAGTAACTAAAATGCTGGTTTATACCTACTTGAAGAGTATCCAAGCAATCTCATGTGGGGACATAGGGGTAGGGTAGTGGCATGGTGCATGCTGGGAGGTGAAGTACACACCTGAACACAGTGGGTGCTGTAACAGGATCAGGAAGAGGAGGAGCCAGAGGGCAACATATGCTGGGCTCTAGAATGTCACGGCACCCATGAGTTCCAAATGTCAAATGGCCAGGTGGGAATGGAGAACATTCTACCTCAATCCCACAGAATCATGCCAGGTAAAGGACAAATCCTTGTGGAGCTTTCCTAATGAGGAAAATTAAAAGGGAAAGTCAGCCTAGAGCTGCTGAAAAATTTTACAGAACAACCCCCCAAAATATTATCTTAGCAGCTCAGAGAATAGGTTACTTCCTTAAAATGATTTATGATAGAATCAGAAAACAATTCTAGAAAGCTATTTGGTATCTTTTGTAGGATGAAGAAGCAAGACAACACTGCTCTGAAATGGGGTGGGGATTAAGGGACAAGAGGGCAAGACCGCAAGGAAAGAACAGGATGAGACAAAAAGAATGAAATGAAAGAAAAGAATGAGCTGAAAACATGAAATGACAGAATTTTCAAAAAATACACAAGGAAAAGAGGACTTAGCTGCACATAAACACTCAGACATTATCAGTGTTATGGAGAAAAACTTTAGAAAGGTAAAATTACAAAGAAAAAATGCTGCATTATCTCATTTCTATGTGGAATATAAAACGTTGAACTCACAGAAGTGAATAAAATGGTGGTTACCACAAGCAGACAATGAAGGTAAGAGCTGGCAAGAGAAATGTTGGTCAAAGGGTTCAAAGTTTCATTTATGTGGAATTAATAAGTTTTAGAGCTAATGTACAGCATCGTGACTATAGTTAATAATACTGTATTAAAATGTGCTAAGTAGATTTGAAGTGTTCTTACCACAAAAACAGTAACTTACATAAGATAGCTTGATTGTACTAATTGTTTCACTATGTACATATGTATCAAAATATCACAGTATATACTTTAAATATCAACATTTTTTAGTTTAATTTTAAATTTATAAAATCAAATCAAATGGAAAAGTAAAAAAAAGAATGGTAAGAGATTAGCCAATAAATCTGAAGAACAAATAGTCCAACCAAGCATTTTAGGTTTTCTCAAAGAGAACACCAAAAAAAAAAAAAAATAGAGAAAAACAATTAAAACATACACACTTGCTCTCACACTCTCACATACTCATACACATACCATTCAGAATAGAAGCCAAGCCAGGTGCTTTACTCATATCAGTCAAAAGAAAAATAAAGGTAATTATTTCTAGACACACTCTGGCAGCTATTTTTAAATTTTAAGCATCAAGAAAATAATCAATCAAACATCAAATGGTAATGTCTACAGAATACTAAGAGGGCAAAATTTAAGACCAAGAATTTTTACATCAAGTCAAAATATCATTCCTTCGTGAATACAAGAGAAAGTTATTCTCAGATTTGAAAATTCTCAGGAAATATATTTTCAAGATTTTTTTTGAAGATATACACCAGCCAAGAGAAAGATAAGAACTCAAGAATGTAAAAATCAGGGTATATAAAAAACAGAGCTAACTATTGAAAAGTAAACATAGAACTATGTTAAGAGCTGTAAATATAGTTCTAAAACAAAGCAACTATTTAAAAAATGTATTCAAATAAAACAAAGGTGAAGCAAAACTGTTAATACTTTTAATCTGGTAACCAAAGCTATGATTATGTTAATAAAGTTTATGTATGAGGGGAAAGGAAAATTAGTGAGGAAGTAAAGGCTCTTATACGCTTAGTGTCAAATATATGACTCCCAGGATTCAAGGTAGGGGCCGGAGAATCTTAAAGATCCCTGACTCCAAGGCTATCATTTTACAGATAATGACACAAAGGTCCAGAAAAGAAAAGTACTGGCCCAAGATTGTAAACATATTTCAGGAATTGTGAAAATACAGTGCTTCTTTAATTTTCCACCTTTTAATGTGAAGAGTTCTACTGACAAACTTTTTGAGAAGAAAAGAATAACAGACATGCTTTAATTGATCTCTATGAAATCACTGAAGAAGTATTAATAAGATGAGAAGTACCCGCGTCAAAACTAACAAATGAAACAGGAAATGTTTATCATTATTTATGTTAACTTAGAAAGTGATCACAAGTATGACCATGTCTTTTTCTTTTATCCTTTCTTCCTTGTTACCAAAATAAAAAAAGCTTTTGCTTTCCCCACAAGACACATGTCTTTTGGGAATTATAGAAAAATGCCTATAACTTAAAATGTATCAATTAGTACAGGGCCCTCATATATATCTGTATATTTTCATTAATTTCCCATCCAGTACCAAAAAACTAATTCATAGATCACCTTTAATTTTTAAAATCTTTTAAGAGTTAAAAATAGATAAACTGGCTTCTTGATTCCATACCATACCTTAGTAGAATATAAAAAGACATGCATGGCCAGACGTAGTGGCTCATGCTTCAGCTGGGCAGATCACCTGAGGTCAGGAGTTCAGGACCAGCCTGACCAACATGGAGAAATCCCATCTCTACTAAAAATACAAAATTAGCCAGGTGTAGTGGTACATGCCTGTAATCCAAGCTACTTGGAAGGTGGAGGCAGGAGAATCACTTGAACCCAGGAGACAGAGGTTGCAGTGAGCCAAGATGGCCATTGCACTCCAGCCTGGACAAGAGAGAAACTCCACCTCAAAAAAACAAAAAAGACATGCATCTTCATTTAATGAAACAAATTCCAATTGTAATTGTTCATAATTGTTGCTTATTTTTCCATTATTTGATGATCAAGGTTAACTTGATACACTTTCATTAGCAATTAATATACAAATCAGCCCATATTTTGGTACCCATCAAATGGCACTAAACTACTTAAGTTATTTTTTTATGCCTCCAAGTTTCTCATTTTCTCTATTTCTTTGCTGGCTCTCCATTTTTAACCTCATTGGGACTTTAAAAGATGTCAAATACTGTAGTATGTTTTTAACTTATTAATACTTAAATCATCAAAAATGCTCTTTTGTAAGAATCATTTGATGTCTAAGTCTCCTTATGGGGCCTTTTCATTAGCCTTGACTGTGCCCCGGAAAAAAACAGGAAGTCACAATTTGCCACAATTAAAAAGACTGAGCTGGACAACAAGGTCTGAATTCAGTTCCACACTGGTTTCAGAACACTGTTGTCTCTCTCCAAGTAGTCTTCTTGTTTTTAAAAGAAGTTTTGAACACAGTAGGCTCCTTTAATTTTAAACCTTTCAAATGGAAGGCAGAGTTTATATTAAGTGCACTTGGGTTACAGTTTACCTTCCCAGCACATAGGGGAAAAAATATGATTCCTTAAAGCAGAAGCAGGTAGAGAAGTAAAGTATCTTAACTTTGCTACCAAGGTATATTAATTTCTGTTAAGTTTAATCAAAATTATTCACTGCCAAAATAAAATTCTAGCAATATGTTGTCAAGAAAATAAAATTAGTAGAAGAAAGTTTCTCAATCTTCATTCTTTTTTCCCCCATGATTTTAAATTAGATATTTGGCTTATTATTAATTGTTGGTGGTAAGCTAAGACAATTGCAGCTGATAAAGAGAAAATGGTGTCTTCTCTCAGTGTAGATTAAATATATCAGTCTTTCATAAGATTTTGCTCCAAATATTTTAATCTCCAGATGCTCTGCTTCCTAAACAAGTCTGTGACTTCCTAAATTATTAATCAGGATCCATCCAGGAGACAGAAGTCACGCAAGTTGTTTGAACAGAGAAAAAAAAATAGAATATTGTTAAGAAGGGCTAGCACTGTTAGCTGAAAGTGTAAGAAGGGATGCTAAGGTGTCACGGGGAAGCCACTGCAAGAAGCAACTGTCACTCTTCAGGATGAGAGAACGAAAGAACATGTTTGAAAATATCAAAGTTTATAGTTTGGAGGAGGATTTCTTCGCAATGAAACTCATATTTCTGCACAGGAGTCCCTGAAGTTAGTATTGGTGTCTCTGATCTCTGCAGATGAACTGGGAGAAGCCAGACCCAGATTCTGAGGAGGGGACATCAGCTGACTGGTGCTGATATGTCTAAGGTGGACACCGTGCAGCTGGATCTGCTAGTGCTGGAAAATTCTGACTTGCATTCGGCTACTGCTACAGGAGGAACTGCTGCTGCCCAGATGAAGCAGCAAGGCCGAGGTGACTCACAGGAGCAGGAAGCAGACAGGAAGAAGCATGTCCCTCCCCACAAGCACCCCCTATGGACAGAACCTCTTATGGAGCCTGCTGGCAAAGCAGAAATGAGGTTTGCAGGCTCCCAACCCCAGCTCCACAAAGTGGAATGTAGAAGGGTGGGCTTGGAGATGATAGTCTTCTGAGATATAAAGGAATTTAGAAGGATGCTTGACCTGTCTAAGAGTTAAAAGGCCTAGAAAAGTGGTTGCTGCAACTGGATCAAATAGCTAGTAATAATATATTTGCCAAATGCTTCTTATGTGCCACACATGGTTCTAAGTGTCATATACGTTAATTCTTTAAAATAACCTTTAAGTTTTGTAATAATCCTACAAGGTAGGCACTATTAGCACACTTCTACATGTGAGTAAACTGAGGAATGGAATGGTTGAGTATCTTGGCCAAGGTTGCTCAGCAAATAAGAGACAAATGGAAATTTACACCCAGGCAGTCTGGCTCAGAAATCTAAGGTCTTCACCATGACACAATGCCACCATTCTAATAGCTGCCTTTATGTATTAAGCTGCCCCTTGCTAAAATAATAATAGCTAATCTTTATTAAATATCTGTGGCTGAGCCCTGTTCTAAGAGTATGTGTGTTATAAGAGCTAATTCTTATAAGTAAGTACTATTATTTTCCTTGTTACAAATGAGTAAACTGAGACAGAGAAGATAAGTAAGTAACTCAAAGTCTCAGGCTGAGTAAGAGGGTAGGCTGTGATTGAATCTAGTCTGTCTGGCAAGAGAGTTCACGCTTTTCAACCACCATACTAGGATACATGATAAATTAAGCCTTTGTAATGCAGAATTTATGTCAACTCTCCTTAAAAACTCTGTGGTTAGTTACAGCAAATGAGCCCATATATAATAAAACTTCCATCTTTTTAGACATATTTTATAATGCAGACTTTCACTAATCAAGACTGTCCTTTCTTTCAATGAGAATTAAACTAACTTTGCTGTATGTTATGGCCCATGAAAAGGGAGTTTCACTGAAGATTATGCATTTAAGGAAACAAAAAATGTCTAAGTCAGTGTTTCATTTTGACCTCAGTCACCCTGATAAGGCTCTCCCTCCCAGGAAAATCAGGCTGGAGCAGTGACATTCCCTTGATCCCCCTGGCTCTGCTCTAGTTCTGAGACATTTGCCAAGAAGCCAGACACCAACTAAAGTGGCCAAACACGCAGCTCCCATGTGCCACTTAGTTCATCTGAAGGAGAACAGCCCTGCCTGGCAGACATTCTTTTGGAACTCCACCATTCTGAAAATTAAATGAACTAGTTAAAACGTTTTACCTTCATCCCTGGCCTCTAGCACAATGCCTGGCTCATAGTAATAGCTTAATAAGTGTTTCTTTAATGGCTGAGAATGAATTAACAAATGATTTTTCCAGAACACACAACTCTCTCCCTCTCTCTCTCTCTATATATATATATGTGTCATAATAATCGGGTGAAAGGATATCTCTCTTAGACTCCAACAGAGAGAGTAAAATCTTTGAAGTTACAAAAGTATTCTCAGATAAGGAAGTATTTTCTCCTTACAAAAAGACTCCCAGCTAAAACCCCAAGGACAGTGATTTACTGAAGATCCAAACTGTGAGTATTACCATGATTTAGAGAAGAGTTATGTTTCTGTCTCTCCCTATGGATTATTTCCTCTATTCTTAGTAGAGAATGTAGCTAACAGCAGCCAAGATCGTTACCAGTTTACATATTTAACTTTGAAATAATGCCCATTCCTTTCAATGCTTCTTATTTAGCTATATCTTTAACACATATTATTTTTATTCTTTTTTGAAGTATTTAAGAGCCATTTTTAAACCCTTTCTGTTTACATATGTATATGTATATATATATGCACACACGTGTGCACAGACATCTAATAATTCATTTTCTGCTAAATTATATGTGATCTATACATACTTAAGTTCTTTCTAATCATTTTTTAATTTTCTTAAGCCATATCATTACCTGTTTAAGAATGAAAAATTGATATGCAAAACTTTAAAGAAAGTAAGTTTTGTGTAAACAAATTTTCTTTGTTTCCAAAGGAAATATTTTTCACTGTTTTTCAAGAAGAGCATATTTCTCTAAAGCCCTATATATTTGTTAAACCTGTCTACACACAGCATATCAGAAATTCATTCACTCTCTAAAGTGAGGTTATACCTGCTTAATCACACATATTCAAACAATTTTAATTTAAAATTAAAACACAATAATTGTTTTAATGAAGAAAGAGCAAAACATCTTTTCATAATTGAAGGTCAGTAAGTACACAATCAGAATTTTAGTAAAACTAAAAACTGTAATAAAAAAATAAAAGAACACAGGGAATAATGTAAGGTTCTAAAAATTGGTAAGAAAGCCATGCCAAATTACTAGCTTTTTTATATATTGCACTTATTATGCTGTAAGTGTTCTTTACAGAAAAGTGACACAATACATTACATTACAGGGAACATAAGAAAAAGAAGAACATGAAAGAATTTATGATCCAGGAAAAAACACTGTTGAAATTGTGTAAGTACCCTTCTAATCTCTTATCTATGCACACACTTACATGCACATAAATAAATGCATAGTCTCCCTTCCCAACATTTAGCTCATATGGAACATACTGTTTTGTAACCTGCCAGGCCTTTTTAAGCCCTGAAATTCATAACTCAAGCCCTTGAGGCAAACTCTAGAAAAAAGGGAGGAACGTGCTTCAATAGAAATCTTATTAAAATTGCTTGAACCCAGGAGGTGGAGGTTGTAGTGAGCGGAGACTGTGCCGTTGCACAAAAACCTAAATAGAAAGAGTCGAAAAAAAAAAAAATTAAAAAAAAAAAAAAAAGCAAAGGAAGGAAAAGTGGAGGGCAAATGAGATCAAAGAAGACAGAGGATATGGAGCTGAAAAGATATCACAAAGGAAGCAAAAGATAAAGGCGGACTTTTTCCATTTAAACCCCATTTTCTAATTTTCTTAATTGCATCAATATTGCACTACTGTGTGTTTTTGGAAATTCTACTCCTCAATTCAGTCTTCCTCTCCTCCTCTTCCTCCCCTCTTCTCTGTGGCTGGGTAGTTCACAGCACAGTGTAGAGATGCCAACCACTGGCGCCAAATTCAATTCCAAATCCAAACATAAGCAATGTTTGTGAATCAAGATGCTTTGAGGTTCACCCAACTCCGATTTTACCAATTCCCTCCAGGGAAAGATTTCACTTTGAAGCTTCTGTGTACCCTAGTGCATTCTGGGATGCAAGTTTGGGTTTCTGGTGTGGGGCAATTTACATATAGAATGAATACACTCTGCACCTAACCCTCTTATTAGCTCCTGTGTTCCACAGCCTGTAACAATGTACAGTAAAATCAGCATTTGAAGGCATGGCTGGAAATACTGCCCATTTTTGGTCATATGCATCTAAATTAAAATTTAAAAGGCAAATAAAGAATATATATTAGCCCAGACACTGGAAAGTTAATATCCATCTTGATTTCTTCAGAAATACTCAGGCTTCAAAAAAAAAAAAATGGGAAAGGGAAGAGATTAAAATTATTCATTTTAAAATGGTAGTTTTAAAACTGTTACTTGTATCAAGCGCTGTCTTCCCTAAAACAAATATGCTTTTGACACAGTATATGTTTGTCAAGTGATGCACAAAGAATTCTGTAAAAAAAATGTATTAGAACTATGAGAAATAAATGTCTGTTCTTTGTAAATTACCCAGTGCATATATGGTATTGTGTTATAGCAACCCAAGTAGACTAAGACACCTATAGAGGAGCAAGATATGAATTATGTCTAATTTCTCAGAAACCATGTAAGCAAGAAGAGTAAAGTGAAAAATGTTAAGCATTCAGAGAGAGAGAAAAAACACCAGTCTAGAATTCTGTACCCTGAAAAATTATCCTTCAAAGGTGAAGTAGAAATTCTTTTTCAGACAAATAAAAACTGAGGGATATACTGTCCAGGCCAGCCTTACAAAATATGTTAAAAGATATTTTTCAGAGAGAAGGAATATGATATAAATTAGAGGTTCAGATCTACATAAAGAAAGAAAGCATTGGAGAATAAATGAGTGAAGGTAAAATAAAATTATTTTTTTCTTAATCGAACTAACAAAGTTTGTTCAAAATGATAACATCAATATATTCAATTATATGGGCATATGTATATGCTTACATATATATGCTTATATATAAGTGAAATGAATGATAGTAATGATTCAAGAAATGAGAGGGAGAAATTAGAAATATTTTGTTATTATAAGATACTTGTACTACCCACAAAGTGGTATAGTGTTATTAGAAAGTGGACTGGGATTGGTTGCAAACGTATATTGCAAACTTTAGGGAAACCACTTTAAAAAGTTTTTTTTTAATGTATAATTATATGCTAAGAAAGGAAATAAAGTGGAATAAAATAAAATGCTCAATAAAACCACAAAAAGCAGAAAAGGTATGGAAGACAGACATAGGAACAAAGAACAAGAGCAACAAACAGAAAAGAGTAACAAATATGGTAGATATTAATCCAATTATATAAATAATTATCTTAAAAAGTCAATAATCTAAATACAACAATTTAAAACACAGACACTGACAAAACCAAGACTCAAGTATATGTTGTCTTTAAAAAACCCACTTAAAATATAAAAACACATAGAGATTGAAAATAAAGGGACAGAAAAAGATATACTATGCTAACATTAATCAAAAGAAATCAGGGGCCTGGGCACAATGTCTCACACCTGTAGACCCAGGACTTTGGGAGGCTGAGGCAGGAAGACAGCTTGAACCTAAGAGTTTGAGAGCAGCCTGGGCAACACAGCCAAACCCTATCTCTAAAACATGAAAGAAAGTAGGAGTAGCAATATTAGTTTTAGACAGAGCATACTTTAAAACAAGAAAAGTGATGAGGAATAAAGAGGGCATTACATAATAACCAAGGTTCATAATGTGTATGAACCTAACAACAGAGTGCCAAAACATGCGAGGAAAAAATTAAAGAACTGCAAGGAGATATAGATGAACTCTTTAGAACTTCTCTTTCGGACAAAGAGGTAGACAAAGCTGGTAAGAAGAAAATAATTAGGGGCATAGTTGAACTAAACAGCACCATCAATCAACTGGATATAACTGACAACTATAGACTACTTCATCCAACAATAGCAGATTACACATTATTCTCAAGCCAACATGGAATATTCATCAAGATAGGCCACATTCTGGAACACATAAGAAAAACATGTTTTTCCCTTTAAAAAAAAAAAATTAGTAGAAATAAGTTCTCACCATTTTGACCAGGCTGATCTTAAACTTCTGGCCTCAAGTGATCCTCCTGCCTTGGCCTCCCGCAATGCTGGGATTACAGACATGAGCCACCACCGCTAGCCAACAAATTCTTAAAAATAATAATCGTACAATCTCTACCCTCAGACCACAATGGAATTTAGTTAACTTCTAGTTAGAAATTAATAACAAAGATAGCTAAAAAATCCCCAAATACTTGAAGGTTATACAAAATGCTTCTAAATAACACATGAATCAAAAAAGAAATCCCAAATTTTAAAATATGTTAACTAAATAAAATTTTAAAAACAACTTATCAAAATTTGTGGAATTTAGCAAAAGCAATGCTTAGAAATAAATATGTAGTGCTGAATGCATTTATTAGAAAAGGATATCTGAGTGTGTAGTGCTCCCCTCCCTGTGTCCACACTGGGGTCAGTTGGGGGGAAATAGGGGAGGGACGGTGGGGGGTGGGGAGCTGGGGGGAGATAGCAGGGGGAGAAATGCCAGATGTAGGTGATGGGGAGGAAGGCAGCAAATCACACTGCCACGTGTGTTCCTATGCAACAATTTTGCATGTTCTTCACATGTACCCCAAAACCTAAAACGCAATAAAATAAATGGGAAAAAAAAAGGATATCTGAAATCAATTATCTAAATTTCCAATATTTCCATAAATCAATAATGTAACATCAGCAGGTTAAAGAATAACATGATCTTATCAACAAATGCAGAAAAATTATTTGACAACATCTCACACTCATTCG
Source organism: Cebus imitator (assembly GCF_001604975.1). Classification (NCBI taxonomy): domain Eukaryota; kingdom Metazoa; phylum Chordata; class Mammalia; order Primates; family Cebidae; genus Cebus; species Cebus imitator. The sequence goes on along the minus strand of NW_016107559.1, from coordinate 1,185,344 downwards.
TGATTTCTTTTTAAAAAGAAATTCTCGGCAAACTAGGAATAAAAAGGAATTTCCTCAATTTGGTAAAGAACATCCACAAAAAAACCTACAGCGAAGTTTACGCTTCATTGTAACAAACTCAAAGGAAATATACAGATGGCAAATAGGCATATAAAAATGCTCAGCATCCTATGTCATGAAATTGCAAATTAAAACAAGATACCCCTACACACCTATTAGAATAGCCCCAATCCTAAACACTTGGCAACACCTAATACTGCTGAGCATGTGGAGCAACAGGAATTTGCTGGTGGGAATGCAAAATGACACAGACACTTAGGAAGACACTTTGGCAGTTTCCTACAAAACTAAATAGACACTTACCTTACAATCCAACAATCATGCTCCTTGGTATTTACCCAAAGGAATTGAAAACTTATGCCTACACAAAAACCTGTACATAGATGTGGATTTCAGTTTTATTCATTATTACCAACACTTGGAAGCAACCAAGATGTCCTTTATTAGGTGCATGTATAAACAAACTGTAATACATCCAGACAATGGAGTATTATTCAGTGCTAAAAAGCAATGAGCTATCAAGCCACAAAAAAAAAAAACCTGGAGAAAACTGGTTTTTTTTTTTTTTTTTTTAGAGGGAGTCTTGCTCTGTTGCCCAGGCTGGAGTGCAGTGGCACAATCTTGGCTCACTGCAACCTCCGCCTCCTAGGTTCAAGCAATTCTCCTACCTCAGCCTCCCGAATAGCTGAGATTACAGGCACGTGCCACCATGCCAGCTATTTTTTGTATTTTTAGTAGAGACAGGGTTTCACCATGTTGTCCAAGCTGGTCTCAAACTCCTGACCTCAGGTGATCCACCTGCCTGGCCTCCCAAAGTGCTGGGAGCCACTGCTCCCAGCCCAACATGGAGGAAACTTATACTCATACTCCTAAGTGAAAGAAGCCAGTCCAAAACGGGTCCATACTGTATGACTCTTAACTATATGACATTCTAGGAAAGGCAAAACTATGGCAATAGTAAAAAGATCAGTGTTTGCCAGGTATTTGGGAAAAAGGAAGGAGTAATAAATACAGTAGCTTCCTCTTATCTGCAGGGGGATATACTCCAAGGGCCCTCATTGATGCCTGAAACTGAAGATAGTACCAAACCTTATATAGCGTATACTTTGTTTTCTATGATAAAGTTTGATTTATAAGTTAGGCACAGTAAGAAATTAACAACAATAGTAAAATAGGAAAATTATAACAATATACTGTAATAAAAGTTCTATGAATATAGTCTCTCTGTCCTTTCTCACTCTGTCAAAAACGTTTATTGTACTGTACTCACCTATTTTTGGACTCTGGTTGTCAGAGGGTAACTGGGACCAGGGAATGTGAAACCACAGATAAGAGGGACTATTTTGGTAGAGCACAAGGGATTTTTAGGACAGTGAAACTGCTCTGTATGATACTATAACAACAGTGCATACGTGACATTAGGTGTTTGTCAAATCCATAGAACTCAACAACAAAAAGAGTAAACCCTAATGTAAACTATGGAATTTAGGTAGTAATGATGTGCAAAATATAGATTCATCAATTGTATCAACATGTGTAAGATGTAGATTCATCAATTGTATCCCCCAATTCTGGTGGGAGATGCTGAGGATGCTGACAATGGAGGAATCTGTTCATGTTTGGGTAGGTGGAAAATGGGAACTGTATACTTTTTGCTCAAGTTTTGCTGTGAACCTAAAACTGCTGTAAGAATTCCAGTTTAATAATTGAAAAAAACAAACAAACAAAAAAAAAACTCCTGGCTGGTTCTGACGCTTACTAGTTAAGTTGCCCTGAGCTAGTCAACTTATTTCAGCCTCATAACTGCTGGTACAAATGATATTTACTTCCCAGGCTTGCCAAGAGACTCGTGAAACACTGGGTGTGAGAACAGTTTGTAAAGTGCTACAGACCCGTTCCTTTGGCTCCCTAAAGAGGCAACCAAGCAATTTCTCATCATTTTCCACTGAGCAAGCATTGGTGGTTGCAAATGTGGAAATACCTCATCCTTTTACGATCTTAAAGAAATTAGCATGAGCTCCAAGAAAATCCCAAACAAAAGCTGATGAAACTTCACTGGATGCCAAGGAAGCAGCTGGCACCATAAAAGCCGTGGGAGCTTTGCTGGCGAACCTCCCTCTACAGACTGCCTAATGTCCATGCTGGGGGGCCTGCCTCTGCACTAGCGAGAAACTGACATGGGAGAGGAAGAGAGCCATCTCATCACCTGTCCCTGCCCTGAAACAAGAGGACAGCTTTGGGAAACTCCTCATTTGGATTCCACCAAGCTAAGGTGCACATTCTGTGCTGCACACCCTGAGGGAATGCAAGGCATGGCCCAGATCCTTTGAGATGAGGCATCCAGTTAACATAAGCATTGTTATAGTTTTAAAACATGCTGTTAATTACCATCCTTCTCTACTTCTTTACATTTCTGGATAGAAACACAATCTTTGCTGCTCCCTAAAATTCGGTTGTTTTGTTTGTTTAACATTTGCCTGGCTATCTTGTACGGTATTTGCCAGGCAATTTTTAATGAGCCTTAAAATATTTCCATTTTGAAAAGATGCACAACAACAATCCTTGGAAAAAGGTGAGTGTTGCCAAATCAAACAAGGGGGCAGTGACTCCATTTTCCCATCACTAGGCACACTTTGTTCCATTTCTCCCCCTTCCTTAACTATCTTAAATGGGCTTTATACAGCCCACTTAGGATAATACAAAAATCCCCTCTTACAAAAATGAGTGGTTTTGCCTCCCTGTGTAAGTGGCATACTGGGAAAGAAAAGGAAGTACAACTCCAAATCGTCTTTGCTCACTCATTTCACATTCCCTTGGCCTCATTCACAGAGAATGAGACCTCATTGCCCATCAGTCCTCGGCAAGGAGACAGGGATTTTCTCAGGCAGACTTCCCGAATCTTGATCCATAGCTTGGCACTGTAAGGCCAACACGGGGTGTACCCCAATCCCAGGTTCCCATGCTGAGCAGCACTAGGTTTTAAAGAGGAAACATAGAGGAGGGAGGAAGGCGGCAGGGGCAGGGGGGAGAGAGAGAGAGAGAGGGAGAGAGAGGGCGGGAAGAAGAAGAAGAAGAAAAAGAATAAGAACAGGAGGAGGAGGAGGAAGAAGAAAGAGGAAGAGGAGGAGGAGGAGGGAGGGAGAAGAGGAAAGAAGGAAGGAGGGAGGGAGGGAGGGGAAGAAAGGAAGGAAGTCTTAATCATTACATGTTTCCAAGTATGCCAGTTGAGGCTAGTTTTCTGGCTGGATCCAATTTCTTTAAACTCAATAAATGTTTATAGAGTACATATCATTGTGCAAGGCATCCCAGTGAAAAATTAGTAGCAAGGTAGTATCCTTAAACCATGTTTCCATTAAGATTAAAAACAAAACCTAAAACAGGTCACACAAATATATAGACACAAGTCTGTGTACTATTTATGCATAATGGTAGCTACCATATTTATGATATGGTAGCATTTGAGCCCTCAGACAATTAAAGCTCACATAAATACAAAGATGGCTATTTTCCCATTCCATTTTAAAATCCTACTTGAATGAAAAGTTAATGGAAATGTTTAGGGCATGGAGCATACTTGTCTACCAGCCTACCTCCCCATCTTGTTTACTTCCACTTATCCCTCTACCCATCCCTTATGCCATATCCCCCTAAAGTCAGCCTGTTACTCTGACCTCAGAAGATATAATCAATTGACCATTTTAGCACTGAGTAGAGATCTCACTGGAAACTAGGGTCTGCAGATGTTTTCTGTTTCCACCACCTTCCTTCCCTGGCCAAGCCACCATCATCTCTCATCTGCTCAGCTGAGAGTAGGCTTCTAGCTGGCCTCATCTTGCCCCTTTAAATTCATTCTCACACAGTAGCCAGATGGCATTTTTGGTACATAAGTCAGATCACATCACTCACTTTGTTAACACTCTACAAACTTTGCACTGGCGATAAAACCCAGATTCCTCAGTGTGACATCAAAGGCACCGTAATTGGCCCCGACAAGCTCTGCAGTCTCATCTGTACCATTTCCCTCCACCACTATGCATCAGCTTTTCCATTCCTTGCCTATACCACGCTTTTTCCATGTTAACAGCCCTTGTCCCTATTGTTCCATCTTTCTCAGCTCTCTTTCAGCAGAGTTTCTATCTCTTCCTTTCAGGATCAGCTGAAATGTCACCTGTTTTGAGAGACTTTCTCCGAACACCCTGCCTAAGGTAAGCCCTGCCTTCTTCATTCATTCATTCTCCAACACCTCTCCTTGCTCATTTTCTTCACAGCACTTAAGACCTCCAGTTATTTCTGTATTTTTTCTCTCTGCTTGAATGTAATCCCATGAGGTCAGTAGTGTCCTCAGCACCCAACACACAGTCTCTTTGAGAAACCAATCTAAATTTCTTCACTTAGCAGTAACTATTTGCTAAGTGAAGAAATCTACTCCTTCACCCACATTTTCATTCAAGGTTGTTCTAAGGATTTAAGAGATGAAATAGTACAATTTCCAAAGGGCTCACAGCCTAGTGGGGATACAGGTTAAAACAAACAAACAAAAAACAGCCCAATACAAGCAGAAAATTGCTACAGTAGAGGAAGGTATGATGTGCCATGGGAGAAAGCACCACGGAGGAAATAAATGGAGCTGCAACTTGGTGGGTAAGCAGGTATTTTACAGGAGGACAGAGTGAAACGAGGGCCTGGTGAGGGTATTTGAGCCAGCAGGACTGGCTATCACAGAGGCACAAAAGTGGGAAAGAACATGGTAGCTTTAGAAAGGTTGAAGTGCATTTGGGTTCTAGATTTCTGTTTATAACAGTTCCTAAACACTTAACTATGAAAATGGTAGTAGATAACGTATCTATGTCCCTGATGCTGGGTCTCTAGAATGTTGTAGAGTGATCTTTTTTAAGTAGGTGCTCATTAAATATGCTCACCGATCCATTCAATCTTAAGCAACAAATGAGACCATGTGGTAGGTAAGAACTAAATCATGAGTGGCTTTATATGCTAGACTAAGATGTTTATTTTATCCTATGGAAAAAGAAAAGCTATTAAATAACTATGAATACAGGAAGGTGTTTGTTTGTTTGTTTGTTGCCTTTGCTCTTCTTGGCAGCAAAGTGAAGGATACCCAGAAGGGGCTGAGATTACAGAATTGTTTAGCCATTCATGGAAAGAGTGTTACCACTATTGGAAAAATTCTTTTGGAAGCATGTTGCAGGTTGAGTATCCTTTATCCGAAATGCAGACCAGAAGTGTTTTGGATTTCAAATTTTTTCAGATATTTGAATATTTACATGTAAATAAGATATCTGAGTATGAGACCTAAATCTAAACATAAAATTCAATTTTGCAAATATTTTACATAAGCCTTACAGACATGGCCTGAAGGTAACTTCATATATTTTTAATAACTTTGTACATAAAACAAAATTTTGACTGTGTTTTCACTGTAGCCCATCACATGATGTCAGATGTGAAATTTTTCATTTGTGACATTGTATCAGTGCTTAGAATATTTCATATTTTGGAGCATTTCGAATTTCAGATTTTCTAATTAGGGATGATCAATATGTATTTGTGTTCAGTGATGAAAAATAAAAATCATGAAGTTTAGCCTTGAGTCCAGAACAAATCATAACTGGAAAAAACAATTCTGTACATTTGTTTCCTCATGTGCTTCAAGAAATATCGGTTCATCCAGCTTTTTTTCTCCCTCTTCCTAAAATATTCCAGTCTCCAAAATTACCTAAATTTTTTTTCATTAGAAACTCAAAATATGACTATTTACAGATCTGGTCAGAAATTTACATTTTTTTAAGTTAATAGACCTTAGTTTTTAGAGCAGTTTTAGGTTTACAGAAAAATTGAGCAAAAAGTACACAGCTCCCACATTACCCACATTCATTCTACAGTTCCCCCTATTATTGACATCTTGCATTCGTATGGTACATTTGTTACAACCGATATAATACTGATACATTATTGTTAACCAAAATACATAGTTTACATTTAGATTTATTCTTTGTGAGACTTAAATATAAAACCCAAAACTGTAAAAACCATGAAAGACAACCTAGGCCGTACCATTATGGACATAGGAGCAGGAAAAGATTTCAGGATGAAAACACCAAAAGTAGTTACAAGAAAAGCAAAAGTTGACAAATGAGATGTAATTAAACTAAAGAGCTTCAACACACCAAGGAAACTATCAACAGAGTGAGCAGACAACTGACAGAATGAGAGAAAAATTTTGCAAACTGTGCATCTGACAAAGGTCTAATATCCACCATCTATAAGGAACTTATAACTTTATAACTTTAAAACATATTTTTAAAATATTTTTGTAACTTTTATTTTAGGTTTGGGGGTACATGTGCAGGATTTTATGTAAGTAAACTCATGTCACAGGGGTACATGAGTTTATTATTTCATCACTCAGGTACTAAGCCTAGTACCCAATAGTTATTTTCTCTACGGAACTTAAATTTACAAGAATAAAATCAATTAAAAAGTAGGCAAAAAGTATGAATAGACACTTTTCAAAATAAGATATACAGGTGGCCCATCATCATGTGAAAAACAGCTCAACAGCACTCATTATTAGAGAAAGGCAAATCAAAACCACAATGAAATATGATCTCACACCAAAGTAGCTATTATTAAAAAGTCAAAAAATAACAGGCACTAGCAAGGTTGTGGAGAAAAAGGAATGCTTTTACACTGTTGGTGGGAATGTAAATTTGTTCAATCATGTAGAAGACAGTGTTGATTCCTCAAAGACCTAAAACCAGGAACAGTATTCAACCTAACAATCCCATTACTGGGTATACACAAAAAGGAAAATAAATCATTATTTTATAAAGACATGCATGCATATGTTCATTGCAGCAATATTCATAATAGCAAAGACATGGAATCAACCTAAATGCCCATCAGAAGTAGACTGGATAAATAAAATGTGGTATTAGGTTGGTGCAAACGTAATTGCGGTTTTTGCCATTACTGCCAATGGCAAAAACCGCAATTACATTTCCACCAAACTTATACATATATACCATGAAATACTATGCAGCCATAAAAAAAAAATGAGATCATGTCCTTTGCAGGGGCAAGGATGAAGCTATAGGCCATTATCCTTAGCAAACTAACACATGAACAGAAAACTAAATATCACATGTTCTCACTTTTAAGTGGTAGCTAAATGATGAGAAAACATGGGCACATAGAGGAGAACAACACACACTGGGGCCTATCAGTGGGTGGAGACAGGATCTCACACCAGTCAGAGTGGCCATTATTAAAAAATAATAATATTTTTATTATTGGAGGGAGAGGATCAGGAAAAATAACTAATGAGTACTAGACTTAATATCTCAATGATGAAATTATCTGTACAACAAACCTCCATGACACACAGTTACCTACATAACAAACATGCAGATGTACCCCTGAACTTAAAAGTTAAACTAAAAAAATAAGAATAAATTTACAAATTCTATAAAAAAAAAAAAAGATTCATTCTTTGTGTTGTCAAGTTCTGTGGGTTTCACAATGCATAATGTCATGTATTCACCATTACAGTATCAAACAGAATAGTTTCACTGCCCTAGAAATCACTTGAGCTCCATTTATCTCACCATCTCTCCTCCCAAACCTCTGGTCACCACTGATCTTTTTACTATCTAATAGTTTTGCCTTTTCTAAAATGTCATATAGTTGGAATCATACAGTACGCTGCCTTTTAAAACAGGCTTCTTTCACTTGGCAATCTGCATTTAAATTTCCTCCATATCTTTCCTTGGCTTTGTAGCCCATTTCTTTTTATTACTAAATAATATTCCATTGTCTAAATGTATCACAGTTTGTTTTTCATTCACCTAAGAAGGACACTCCTCGGTTGCTTGCAAGTTTTGACAATAATGAATAAAGCTGCTATAAAAATTCATGCACACGTTTTTGTGTGGGCATAAGTTTTCAACTCATTTGGCTAAATACCTAGGAGTGTGATGCTGGATCATATGGTTAGACTATGTTTAGTTTTGTAAGAAACTGCCAAAGTGCTTTCCAAAGTAGTTGTACCGTTTTGCATTTCCATTAGCCATGAATGAGAGCTTCTGTTGCTCCACATCCTCACCAACATTTGAAGTTGTCAGTGTTCTGGATTTTGGCTATTCTAATAGGTGTGTAGTGGTAGCTTATTGTTGTTTTAATTTGCAATTCCCTGATGACAAAATGACATTGAGTATCTTTTTATATATTGACTTGCTGTATGCATATTTCTTTGATTAGGTGACTGTTCATATATTTCCCTAGTTTTCAAATAAATTTTTAACTTTGAAATTATTTTAGATTTCCAGAAAAGTTACAGAGAAAGAGACTTCTTGTATACACTCCCCCAGCTTTGCCTAGTGTTAGCATCTTACATAATCATGGTATGTTTTTCAAGACTAAGAAATTAACATTGGTACAATATTATTGACAGAACTACAGGCTTTATTCAGACTTTGCCAATTTCTTCAGTAATGTTTTTGTTATTGTTGTTCCAAGATCCAATCCAGGTTACCATTTTGCATTTGGTTATCATTAGTTTCTTCTGATCTGAGATAGTTTCTCTGACTTCCCTTGTTTTTTATGTTTATATTCTTTTTGGTTTACATCAGTCTGTATGGAATTAGGTGAAATCAGCAAAAAGAGAAAGTGTCTCCAAAAATGTTCTATTCCATAAAAGCAATAAAAACCTGGCAAAAACTGTCTGAATCAACTTTTTCAGAACTCTGAATTTAACCTAAAACTTGCAGCACTCAGGGAGCATTAATTCAAAAACCGCCTGAATCTTGATAAGAACAGTGAGCTTTGTGATACTTTCAATATGCCCTAGTCCCACCCCTCTTTCTCCAGCTCTATGATTTTCTTGAAAACCAATAGTCTGATAGCCACTGAAAAGGAAACAATAGCCTGACAGGCACTGAAAAGAAAGAATACGGTTGGAGTTGCCTCAGAACCTCATTTTCCCCAAATTTGCCATTATTTGACCTGTCCGATGTTTCCCTGGAAAAATGTTTGACCTAACTTGGAGCTTGTCCAGTGCAAAAAGACTTGTAGCCGGGAGCATTTGTCAAAAAAAGAAAAAAAAAGTTACAGGCAATTGTTTAATTCTGCAGCTCTTGAGGTAGAGGATAACAATTAGGACAAACATTAGACTAATCAAAAAGCTTAAAAGAAAAAGCTGGGGAACGAGATGTCCATAGGGGCTTTGAAAAGCTCTGACACATTACTGAAAAATCTAGGCCAAGCACCAGGCTAGTGCATGCTCACGAAAAATCTGAGAGCACCCAAAGCTTTCATCTCTGGTGTATCTTGTGGCTCTGCACAAGCAGGAAGTGAAGATCAAGGCTGAATTATAAACTGCTTTGCTGACTGTGGTAAAGAGAGTTCCTGAGCAAAAACAGAGACATTAGGTGGAAGCATTTAAGAAAAATCTCTGTCCAATCATTAGTTGACCAGTAAGCTAATGGAGCAGAGGTTTCAGAGGGTACAGATGGCAAATAATATCGACTTTACAGTGTCTATAGTTTGGAAAAATCATTAAACAAACAATAGAGTTTATTTGGAAAAGTCATTAAACAAACAGCTATTATGACAAGCAGCAGCAACAACAATAACAATAAAAAAAACCTCAGGAAAGGAGGGAGAATTTGATTTCCAGAGTAATCACATTATATTATTTTAAATGCCCAGTTTGGGACAAAAACTATATAAGATGTGCCAAAAAAACCCCAATACACGCAAGTGCGCGCGCGCGCACACACACACAAAGAAAGTACAGACAATAAATAGAATAAACGTAAATAAAACAATAGAAACTGTCCGTGAGGAAGCCCAGACAGTAGGCTTACAAGTCAAAAACTTTAAGTCAGTTAAATGTAAAGAGTTCAAATATGTAGAACTAAATGAAAATATGAGAACAATGTTTCACCAAATACAGAATATCATTAAAGTTACAAAAATTGGCCAGGGTGGTGGCTCACACCTATAATCCCAAAGGAGGCTGAGATGGGTGGATTACTTGAGTCCAGGGGTTCAAGACCAACCTGGGCAATATGGTGAGGCCCCATCTCTACAGAAGAAATACAAAAATTAGCCAGGCATGGTGGTGCATGCTTGTACTCCCATGCTACTGGAAGCTGAGGTGGGAGGATTACCTAAGCCTGGGAGGTGGAGGTTGCAGTAAGCCGAGACTGCACCATGGCACTCCAGTCTGAGTAACAGAGTGAGATTTTTCTGAGATAAATAAAAACATAAATAAAATCAAACATATCTAAATTATTATTTAATGAATCAAATCAAAATTCTTGAGTATAAAAGTAAAGTAATTGAAATAAAAAATGGCTTGAAGGACAACAGATTTGAGCAAGAAGAAAAAAGAATCATGGAACTTGATGTAGGTCCATTGAGACTGTAAGAGAGAGAAAAAGGAATTAAGAAAGGGAAGTCTCACAAACCTGTGGGACACCAACAAGCATATCAACATATGCGCAGGGGAGTCTTAAATGGAAAAGAGAGAGACAAAGGGACAGAAATCATATTCAAAGAAATAATGGCCAAAACTTTTCCAAAATTTGATGAAAAATTCAAATCTACATATCCAAAAGCTCAAAAAACTCCAAGTAGAAAAAACTCAAGTATATTTTGAACTAGCCATATCATATTCAAACTGTTGAAAGCCAATGACAGAGAGAGAATCTTGAAAGCATACAAGGGACTCTCAATAAAATTAATAGCCAGTTTCTCTTTGGAAACCATAGATAATAGAAAGCAGTGGGATGGTATACTCAAAGAGTTAAAAAACAAAACAAACAAAAACCTGTCAACCAAGAATTCTATATTCAGCAAAACTACCCTTCAAAAATGACAGAGAAATTAAAAATCACCAGACAAACAAAAACTAAGATAAGTTATTGCTGACATATATGCTGTACATGAAATACAGTCCCTCAGGCTAAAATGAAAAAATCTTAGCCAGTTTAAATCACATAGAGAATTAAAAACACCAATAAAGGTAGCTACCCAGGTAAATATAAAAGACATTCCAAAATTATTTTTTGTATATGACACTTTTTTCTCCGACCTGATTTAAAAGACAATTACATAAAGCAATAATTATAAATTTGTGTTGATGCAATTTGTAGAATAATAACAGCACAAAGAAAATGGGGGAGAAATAGAGTTATATATGATTAAAGTTATTATATGTATTAAAATCAAGTTGGTATTACTACAAATTCAATTTTTACGAGTTATGTTAATTGTAATCCTAGAATAATCACTAAAAAAACTTTAAGTAGGTATATATATATGGAAAAATAAGGGCGGAGGATTAAAATAATTAAAATTGTATACTAGAAAATATCTATTTAATACCAAAAACATGGTAATAGAGAAATACAATAACAACAACAACTTTATTAGATATAAAAAATAAATAATAAATGGCAACCTTAAATTCTACCCTATCAGTGATTACATGTAACTGGATTAAAAATTATAATTAAAAAGCAGAGACCTGGAAGAATGGATTTTTTAAATGACCCAGTTATATGCTGTCTACAGGAGACACACTACAATTCAAAGACAAATAGTTTGATACAAAAATGATTAAAAATATATATATACAGTGCAAACAGTAGCCAAAAACCATCTGAAGTGGCTTTCATGATATCAGACAAAATAGACTTTAATTCATATATTGTTGCTGGAGATAAATAAAAACACATTATGATGACAGAGGAGTCAGCCCATCAAGAAGATATACCAATTATAAACCTATATGCACATAATGACAGAGCTCTAAAGTAAATGAAACAAAAACTGACAGAACTAAAGGGAGAAATGAACAATTCACTAATAATGGTTGAAGTCTTCAATACCTCACTTTTAATAATGGATAGAACAAGACAGAAGATCAACATGAAAATGGAAGACAGGAACAATCCTATACAAAACTATATCTAACATCTAACAGACATCTACATAGTACTTCACCCAGTAGCAATAGAATGCACATTCTCTCAAAGGCACATAAAACATTCTCCAAGTTAGAACATGTCTTATGCCATAAAATAATTCTCAATGGATTTTAAAGGATTAAAATTATATAAACTATGTTCTCTGAACTCAGTAGAATGATACTGGAAATCAATATTGAGAAGGAAATTCAGGAAGTTCCCAAATATGGAAAAATTAACATACTTCTAAATAACCAATGGGCTAAAGAATAAAACAAAAGATAAATCAGAAAATATTTTGATAAAGGAAAACCAAAACACATCAATGCTTATGTGATGCAATAAAAGCTGTGCTTAGAGAGAAAATTAAAGCTTTAATCACCTATGCTAAAAAAAAAAAAAAAAAAAAATTCTCAAATCAATACCCTAACCCTCTATTCCAGAAAACTAGGAAAGGTAAGCAAACTTAATCCAAAGCAGGCAGGAGGAAGAAAATAATAAAGAATACAGAAGAAATAAATAGAGAACACAAAAATAGAGACAATTTTTGAAACAATTGATTCCCTGAAAAGATCAACAAAATTGACAAAACTTTAGTTAGACTGATGAAGAAAAAAGCAAAGATAACTCACATTACTAAATCAGAAATAAAAGAGTGGACATTACTCCTGGCTTTACAAAAATAAAAACATTTTAAAAATACTATAAATGATTGTATGCCAACAACAATAATGAAAATCTAGATGAAATGGACAAATTTCTCAAAAACACAAACCACCAATACTAACTCAAGAATCAAAGGATTATCTGAACCTGTAACATGAAATGGAATTATTAATCAAATCAGCTTATCAGAACTGTCAAATATACCTCAATATTTTTTATTTTTAACTATACCTCTGTTACCAGTTGTGAAGAGTTGCAGGATGCAATATAAAATACATTGATCCTCTAGGTAGGGTGAACAACACAAACATATGGTTATCAAAATTGAGTACCACACTATTTGAATTTGCCATAACATTTTGTTATTTTGTTCTCCTCAAAAATAAGCAAATAAGCATTTGTAATTCTTTCCCAGGTTTCAGGACTTGAAAGAATTCCAGCTGACTGACCTAATGTTTAATTTTCATGAAATCAACAAGAGGGTGGCTTTTGGAGTCAACGCTAGGAGAAAATTATAGCTCTTTTGCTTGAATTGCCTATGAGACCTAAGACAAGTTTCTGATAATTTATTTCTTCATTTTATGGAACTTTTGAGAATATTATTGCTTTCTTCTAATATTGTAAAGAATAATTGGGTTAGAATAAGTGCATAGTCTTGCCATCCTTGTAGCAGGTATTTATTGATTACCTACTATTTGCCTAGTATCCTGCCAAGTGTTACAACTGTAAAATAGACATGGCTCCTTCTTGGATATGACAGTGTTGTAAGGGAAGTACTTTCAGTAACAATATGTTGTTTTTCATTTCTGCACTTAAAAGCAGAATTGTAAGTTAAAAATTATATCTCATTCTGGTTAAAAATGAAAATGATGACTATTTTAAAGGTGGTAAGATACAGATCGATAGGATTTTTATCCTTTTTTTTTTTTTTGAGTGGTTATTTATCTTTGTGGTCTTCTAAGTATGGAGAGTTGACGAATACTTTAAAAATTAGGTAAATATACCAAATTCCTGTACTTAATGAATGAAAACAAAATGTGTAGAGGACTTACACATTTCCTAACAAACTACAGATACTAAATCAGGCTTGCAAAATTCTTATCAGTATGAGCTGTTTTGAAAATACTACTAATGTATTCTACAGCTCAGAAATCCAACTATAGAAACAAAGAATGCTGGCATCCAAAGAACAATGATTAAGGAGGAGCGGTCACAGGACAGAGGATAGACACCTTCCAAATGAAGTGTGACCTGTGGCAGAGTTCAACAGTACTAAAGATACGGTGAGATTTTTTATGACAGAGAAAATTTAAAGAACTTTCCATCATTAGGAAAAGCCATGCATAAAGTAAGTGGCAAATGACAATCTGTCTTGGTGAGCAGCTTTTACAAATCCCACCAACAAAGGCAAGGAAAATAACAATCAGAATACCCCAGTTTTGATTTGACAACAACTTCTGGTCATAAGAAGAAATATTTTCCTCAGAGGATTTTCAGGGTTTTTTTTTTTTTTTTTTTTTTTGCTGACACTTGTCCTAACTCGGAATTATATATAGCACCATCTAGTGAAATAACTTAGAATACTTGGGTTTTTAAAAGACAAAATTAAAGAAATGGTTACAAACATAAATCAATGCAAGTTGTGTTTTTTAACGATGGGATAGGCCAGAATTTGCCTACGTTTTTACCTAAAATGCATTTTTAAATGCTTAGATTATTTAAGAATGCTTTAAATTCAATCAGGCACTTGATATAATGATCATTTCCAAGTGTTGGTTTGGCATTATGTGGAGATAAATGTCAGAGTAAGGAAGGGAAGGAAAATACTAATTGCGGAGGTAATAATTGGGGATAAACTAAGGGCCTGTGAATTCCTGTAAAGAGAAGAATGTGCAATGGTGTACTAGAGCCAGCTAGTTCCACTGGAGAGAGCCAACTGTGTGCATCTTTTTCCAACTTCTTGCTCAGCGGTGTCTCATTGGTAGGTTCAAGTCAGCTGGAGTGAGATTATTAACATAATGGAAATTAGCAAATGCCATGAATCAAGGCTACCCACCCCCAGAGAAGCAGTTGTTAAACACTTATTAGCATACCACAGGGACATATCAGCATCTGATCCTCCCAAATGACCACAGTTCTTATACAGGCCAAATAGAGGGACTGGTGGTGGCCAGGGACCCACTAGCAAAAGATATCTGAGTCTACATGATATGTGGTTGTTGTACTAACTAGTGACTGTAAGCCCTTGTCAATACGTCAGAATTGCCCAAATTAAAAAAAAAAAAAAAAAAAAAGTTCAAGCTACTTCGTATTTCAGCAAGCAATGGAACATGCCTCCAACACCTTTGAGAAGAGATAATCAGGTGCTGATTATTAGCTGCAGGTGGCTAATGTGCAGGCTGACTGCAGGAAAAGGTGTGGAGGCAGCAGAGTCAGATAGCAGACAAGACTTGACCTTCACCAATGGGGTAGCCTTAGGCAATTTAGACACTGGGCTGTTTCTTCAACTAGAAGTCAAAACGAGGCCAGTGGGGTTTTCTTATTTTAATTAATAAAATATTTTTTTTCGAATCACCTCGTACATATAGTATCAATACTCTCTAGTAAAGATTAGTGTCATTTAAAAGACCAGTTTCCTTTTAAGATCTTGAAACTCAGAACGCCTTGTAAAAGTCATTGAACTAGACTATTTCCAAGAGTCCAGTTTTTCTTCCAACGCTGATATTCTAAGCACGGAATTGGCTATCAGTTCCACTACCTAATCCCCCTATTTACTGAGAGGAGTGAGCTTCGTCTTTCTCTACCCAATCTAAGGAATTTGGCGGAAGTGAAGACAAAAAGGTGCTTATCTATAAATGCCCTCACAGAGTCTACTCTAACTGGGTTTTCAATCTACAAATTATTGAGCATAGATAGGTCTTCAAGTGATAAGGACTTGATGCTAATGGAAACAGTAACCGGACAAGACCTCTCCATCCCATTTCAAAAAACTTCCCTAGTTTTGAAAGTCTGGATGCATAAGTAGTTTACCTATCCTAATTCAAGTATCCTGATCCTACATGAACCTGGTTTGAAAACTGTAATATTTATCAAGAGATAATGATCAAGAAGGGTTATATTTTCTTATGCTTTAAAAAATTTATAATCAAGAACAGAAAAGATATCTGATCATTTCTGACCTAAAATCTTCTCTCTGAGAATCTGTGGGTTTTTCACCTGAAAGTAACTATGATTCTAAGTGACCCTAAGATTGTGCAGATAAAGGTAGTGTCTTCCTAGTCCATAATAATTACTAGGGGGCACAAGAGGAACTGCCTATCAGAGAATACACACTGGTGGGCCAGGGGCCTACTCTAATCTCCACAGAGTTAGAAAGAAATTTAGATTAGTTGCCAACATTTAAAAACTGAGAAATATCACATAAAAATTCAAATTTGTGGCTTTCCGTGGGGAAAACAAACAGAATGTAACCAAACTGGGCCAAATTCCTGCCTGGCAGCCATCTTCTGGGCTGAGAGCTGCCATCCTTTAGACAGGGCACAGGCCTGCTGTTGGTCATAGTCCCCAGGTTGTACATCCCCCTATTTCCTACCCTCAGCCCCTGCCAGGAACACCCATTGGGTTACTTCCATGTCCCTGCCCGAGTTTGCATCCTCTGACTTAGGGCCATACCAGACTGAGCTACAAGTGACAGTGGCCTTTCTGAGAGAAGTAGAAAACATTTTTAGACACAATACCCTTAGAAGCAGTACTTGCCAGGGCCAGAACCCTGCCTGGGCCCTGGGTCCTAAGAGAGAAAGATGCTCCTTGCAGGCAAGAACACACTCAATTGAGCACACTGACAACCCGATCTGCCCTGGAAGACGAAATGGGAAGTTTGTGGTTGAGCACATGCATTTCTGAGCTTAATGACATGGAGAACCACAAGCCTGCCCACAGTATCAATTTTTCATAAAAAAGGAGAAAGGCTATTGAGTCAAATGTTCCAAGAGTGGCCGGTGCAGGGAATGGTGTATTTATAACTTGGATACACTGACAGGAATGCCTTGCTCAGTGGAGAAAACTATTAAGAGCTACTCTTATTGAACACTTGCTTTGCATTCTTTCTGTTCTCACACTCACTCAGAAGGGTTTTATATTTACAGATAAAGAAATGAAAGCTCAGAGGTGCTAGTTAACTTGAGCTTATTACGTGGCAGAACCAGCATCCAATGCGCAGGCTGACTGCAAATCCATGCGTGTCTGCTATGTCATGCTGGCAGTTCACATTTAAAATGGTTCTTTGTGCTCTTCAATGCGGTTTCTTAAAGATTATTTCCATTTAGCCCTTTTACAAGTTTACAAGATAGAGGAATCATGATATACATTTCACAGATAAAAAGTTGAAGCACAAAAAATTCAAGTCTTAATAATTAGTAACTAAGATTTAGTACCCAGGTTTTCTAACTTCTAATTAAGTGTTCTTTCCACTTCATAAGATGAAACACCTCCTGATTGTGTCTTACTCTTCAGATACTTAATGTTAGAGAGTTGTTATGTTTACATTATAGAGATGATTTGTATGTCTTTTAATGAAAGATTTTATTATCATTTGAAAAGAGGACTAGAAAATAAACCTTTCAGGTTATTCTACTCATTAAAATAGCCTGCTTCTTTTAAGGTGGCCAGTAAAACTTGTCTATAACTAAGGTATACTTATGATTTCAAAGATAAATTTAGCCTTTTGTGGCAAAGCGGTTGACAAGAAAAATAAGTCAGAGTAAAATACTTTTTTGTTTTTCAAAATAGTACAACCTAGTTTAGAAGCAACCGAAGTTACCAAAGTGAAGCCACAAACTGAAAATTTTTTTAATGGTGTATGGAGGTAAGGAGAATCAGTGGTTTCCACAGATTGACTTTTAGTGTTGGAGAATATATTTCTTTATGGTTTTATAGTTCACACATTCCCACAAATAGGGATGTAAAAAAAGGCAAGCATGAACACTAAAGAAATGAAATAAATTGTTACAACACTCTGGAGAAACACAGTTTCTCTACAGGCAGTTGTGCCAGGAGAGTGTCTTCTAACTTTCCTTAGAGTGTTTCCACTGAATTCATAGATTTCCCCAAGTTGGAAAGGGCCATCTGTTCCACCCACAGATACACATGCCACTTTCTTCTTTCATGACAACCTTCAGACAACAGATGCCTGCAAATCCAAATCTAATTTATTCTATAAAAAGGAACCGTTTTTATTTCCCTCATTTGATATGAAGGCAGTGCTTTGAAATCTCTTCCAGAGGGGAGGCACAGGCTAGGGGTGGGCCGCTCTGGGCTTTGGGGGATGTGAGTAACAATCTCATGCCGGGAGATCAACAACTAAAGAAAACCCACAGAGCCCCGGGAAGCAGAAAGACTAGAAGATGGCAATATTAGGGTGGGGCTCAAAACAACAATCTGATCTTGAACTCTGTGCTAGGAAGATGGGAGAGAACAGGATGGAAATCCATTTTGGAAGATTCTCACAAGGATGATCACTGAAAGAAGAAATTGGTAGAATTGGGGCATGGCTTCACCGTGAGTTCTGGAATCTAGAGAGACAATTTCTTAAACCTTGTCTATCCTTCCTCTTCTTGTCCCAGAGGTTGAAACAAGGTTGAAATTGCAAAGGGAACTCAAGAAGCTCCCCAACTATAGTCCAGGAATGATTGCAAGGAGCGGAAACCAGGCATATCACTGTACTGCAACAGCATCATGAAGCACCAAAAGGTGCCATCACCCTAAGTTGGCCTGACAAGGACATTGGCTGTGTGCTCAGCCACAGAGAGCTGAACAGAGTTTGCCGGGGGAGTAGACATACCCCAAGAGCCTGGATACATTCCCATTGTTGCAACAGATGTCTCTCACTGCACGCACGCTAGAGGCTTGGAATGGTTCTAAGCCTTTGTCCTGTACTAATTCACTCTGTCTTCACCCTATGAATATGAAGTACTACTATTATTCCTATTTTTCAGATGAGAAAACTAAGGCACAGAGAGAATGAATAACTTGCCTTGTAGCTACTCACTAGATCACATAGCTAGAAAGTGACAAAGCCAGAGTGGGAATCCATTTTGGTAGACAGAATGGGCTCCCAGAGATATCTATGACTGAATCCCCAGAATCTATTGAACATGTTACCTTTTATGGCAAGAATAACTTTGCCAATGTGACTAAATTATGGATCTCAAGAAGGGAAGAGTATCCTGGACTATTTAGGTGGATCTTAGTCGCAAGGATCCTTATAAGAGAAACAAGAAAGTCATTGTCAGTAACACAAGATGTGATGTCAAAGGCAAGAAGTTGAGTGATGTAAGCAAGCGTTCAGGACTCAAGGAATGAGTGCAGATGGTTTCTAGAAGCTGAAAAGGCAAGACTGATCCTGCCCTGAAGCCATCAGAAGGAATGCAGCCCTGCTAACATCTTGATTTGAAACTTTTCACTTCCAGAACTGTGAGAGAATAAATGTGTGTTGTTTTGTGTTGTTTTAAGCCACTAAGTTTGTGATAATTTGTTACAGCAGCCACAGGAAACTAATAGATGCAAGCAGCCTAACCCCAGAGCCTTTATTCCTAATTATTCAATTATATCATCTTTCCAGTGTTAAAAGTTAATATTTCTAGATAATACTCCATAAAAGGAGCTTCATGTTGGTTTCAAGGTCTCTCTTGTTTAGCCCACAGTGGCTGCTGTATGTAGGAATTTATTACTATTTTAGATTGCTTGTAATGTACATAGACCCAATATTCAGCTCATATTGCTAGTGAGACAGCAGCCATTGTTAAAATGTTGAACATTTTTTCAGCTGATTAATAGTCCCATAGATCCTTCCTACTATTCTGGACACCTTGGTCCCTTCCTTCTGACCCTCCAGAACTTCCTCTAATCAAGCCTCTGGAGAGGTTAAAGCAGGACAGGGTAAGGATCCTCCCCAACTTAGCCCCAACTCCAAAGCCTGGATCCATGCTAATGGTCAGTGGCCAAAGCTGGTATTTAATATTTTGAACATAACCCTAGGATACATACATGCTGAGTAATAATTCAGGATGCCCTAGGATTTTTACTCATGATCAGAGTTTCATATTTTAATTATCACTGAAAGAAAATGTCTTTTTAGCAAAACAACTTTCTATAGAGTGCAGCAGTTGAACTCTCAGAAGCCCAGATCTCAACCTCTAAATTCCGCACTTGAATCATGATGTCCTCAGCTGAAAAGCAGCCACTCCCAACAGCCCATATCAGTGAATATCTCAAAGGTTTGACTTCATTATGTGTCTCTTTTCAAGTGAAACTATGTGGGCATCACACCCCTTATTTTGTCCTCTTAACTAGGACAAGAGAACTGTAGAATCAGATAAGTATGCTGTGTATAAAGTATTATGAAATGTCATTAACAACTTTTTTTCTGACATCTCTGGCTTCATTGAAAAGGAATTTCATGTCCACTCATGCCTCATTTTCTTAGTCTCCACTGAATAATATAAATGGGTGAATCAGTGTTTTCCTCGGAAGATGCATGCTGGACTATAGCCTGAAACTCTGTTCGACTGATGATATTCCTAAGCTGTAAAAAGAATCCTTTCAGGAAAAACTATTAAGGGAATATGTCGATATCCCTTACTCTCCTAAAGATGTATCATAGAAGGCTATGGTGTGCTGGTAAATAGGATGGAGCACCAGGCTTTGGAGTTATACCAACTTCACACTGTTCCTTGCTACCCTATTACCAACAGAGTGACCTTCACAAGTTAGCGGACCTCTAAAATCTATTACTAGCAAATGAAGTAATCCTTTTCTTCTTGCATGCTAGTCGAGAGAACTAAATGAGATAATGTATTAACGTGCCTACCATAACACAAGTGATCTACAGCCTATCAATTCCTGTTAGGTCATTTCCCAGTGTGTTCATGTGAGACACAAGTGAGAAGTCTAGGTACTGGCCCAGTACTTTCCAAATTGCTAAATGATATTTTGAAACGATAAAGTATCAAACCCATCTCTCCGTGATAAGTAAGCATGCTTTGCTTCATAGTACCAAGCAAAAGCAGCAAAACCCATGCACAGGACAAACTAAGCCCAAGTATGTTTTGCTTGTAAGAAGAGGAGAACTATGCAGTGAAGAACTCCAGGCACAGATAAAGTCAAGTATAATTAAAATCTCCCTTGGCTGGGTGTGGTGGCTCATACCTGTAATCCCAGCACTTTGGGAGGCCAAGATGGGTGGATCATGAGGTCAGGAGTTTGAGACCGGCCTGCCCAAAATGGTGAAACCCCGCCGATACTAAATATACAAAAAATTAGCTCGATGTGGTGGTGCACACCTGTAATCCTAGCTACTTGGGAGGCTGAGGCAGGAGAATAGCTTGAACCTCGGAGGCAGAGGTTGAAGTGAGCCAAGATCATGTCATCGCACTGCAACCTGGGCAACAGCACGAGACTCTGTCTCAGAAGAAAAAAAAAAAAAAAAACTCCCAAAAGTTCTATCCAGTGGTCATCCTAAAGGTGGAAATCGCCATCCCCTTGGCCTGCTATCAACCTTCTGCTTCTCCTTCAATGTTTTTTCAATTTTCCATAAGTTTGAGAAAAGCGAGTCAGAGGCCCAAGCTTGCCATTTTTGCTACTTTCAAGTAAGACTTTTAGAAGGGTGATCACAGCTCTGGGATTCTGTTTCTTCCTTCCTTTCTCCAGGCACACTACAGGGATGATAAGATGAAAGAACAGTCACTTTGCAAAAAGATGGGGAACTGGAACAAGCCATGACCCCCAAAATAGACATGAAGATACAGAGAGTGTATTTTTCTACCCAATAGCCCAAGGGAGAACCTCTTCAATTAATAACACTTTTGATACAAAGCCAGACTGCCCAAGATGACTGCCTAAAAATACACAAAAATCTAGGAAAAACAAGCTCTCCATCCTGGAGGGAATGTCAATGGAAAATAGTTGCTAGGCTTTTCCAGTTACCAGTAATAAAAGAAAAATAGGCTCCCCATTATGAATCCAGTGCTGGAGGGCTCGTCAGCTGGTTCTGAGCCAGCTTTGGTATTTTCTGAGTGTGTTACAAATTACAGGAACAAAATGTGGACTTTTCACTCTAACCATGTTTTCTAAGGCCAATTTATTATTAGGTTTACTTCCTAATGGTCTATAGTTGGAAAAGATGTCTCCATGTATGGATAACATTTATAAGCTTTTAAAGCACACACATTCTTATTTTGAACAGCAATTATACAATATGCACAGATTTTAAATGAAAGAATTAAGAGAAATTCAAACAAATTAATGGGGCATGAATCCCTTCATTATTAAGCATTATAAATGCATAAATATTTGTTGAACTGTGTGATTTTACTGAGTAAAAAATATTAATCTCAAAATGCAACCTACATACATATTCTGCATTTATTTAACTTTCTAATAGAGACGTCTTCAAGGGATCTCTAATTTAATATAATGCCTCCAATTATTATTATGGTAGCTACAACAAACATCTATTAAGAAGGCTTCTGCCCATTTAGTTGTGTATTGCTTTTCTCTGCTAGCAAATCTCTTCAAAGTAGGGTCTTCTCTTACTCCTCTTTATTCTAATCCTGAATAGAGTGTCCAACGTATAGGAGGTATCTGAAAAATGTTTCATGTAGGAATTCCTTTTGTTTGAGCTGCAGGTGGAGGCATTTTCCACTATGTTTCTCATGGAGTCATAGAAATATCTGTAGAATAAATTTTTCTTAGCATTTAACGTTAGAAGGGAAAAAAGCCTTCTGTGGTGTTCTCTTTCTTTATATAATAATAGCAATATAGAAAATTGTGTTTCCCCTTTCTACTGGGATTTCAGGATGCTCAAGGACAAGTTTTAAGCTCAGTTGCAGTCTTTCTCATTGCCTAGAATTTCGGATACAAAACCTTCCCTCCTTACTTTCTCTTTTTCATGGCTCTTTATCTTTTATTCTTGTTTTCTGTTAACGTTATTTTAAGCTGCCTCAAATCCTCGAGAGAAGAAAATAGCAAGTACACTGAATTTAAAAAATAATAAATGAATAAAGAACCAAGATAAGAAGTTAGCAAAAATTTTTTTCCCAATGACTTCTTACATATGCTACAGAAATATCCTCAAAATTCTATTATGTTATATCCATGAACATTGCATAAGTTTCAGTAGAAATAAGCAGAGCAAACACAGGGTGATACCAAGGAAAGACTATTGGACTGGAAAACCAGCAGCACAGGTTAAATTTCAGTCCCTGCCCTTCGCTACGTGTGTAATCTTGAACAAGACACCTAAATTTGTGAACTTCAGTTTCCTCATCTCATAAATGAACGTCATTTATTCTTTCCCCAGACATTTATCGAGTCCTTACTATACAACAGGGATAGTGGCAGGTCCTACAGATGTCAAGTAAATAAGACAAGAGCCATGCAATCAATTTAGTGCACAGTCTAGTAAGAGAGACAGAAAAGCAAACAGATTACAGCAAAATGTGATCACAGCTACACATAAGGTATTGGAGCGACACAGAAGGGAGATGTCTACATCAGACTGGAGACTTCCAGAAGATACGAAAGGAGGCACCAGTTGTGTTGATTTTTAAAGTTGATTGGGAATTAACTAGATGAAAAATGGGGCAGGGGAGGGGAAAGAGGGCATTCCAGAACTCAAAAAGAGAACACGTGTGAAATCACAGAGACACAGAACATCATGACAAGTTGGGGGAACTAAGAATTGTTGGCAGATAATCCAATACATGTCCTGTCTACCTCCCAGAGTGGTTTTAAGGATCAGTTGAGGGGATGTATACATTGAAAGTGTTTTGTAAATCATAAAGCATCATACATGTATTTTAATGTAAAAGATTACAGTATTATAAGACACTTGTTTTTTTCTCCCTACAAATTAGAAACATTTGCTGAAGTAAACACTGTTGATGCATTAGCTGTCAGGATAGTGTATTATATTTGGAAAACATTTGCCAATGCCTGTTCAGTTTTTGAATTTCCAGTCACATGTGTTTTTTGTTTGAACAAATGCATCAAGTAATAATGGATTTATTGTTAATTGTGCAATGTTGGAGCTTCAAGGTTTAAGTAATCTCTATTTCATGCTGACTTTATTCCCTGTTGACTGTGGAAGTTTGCAGTCATTTATTGATTAATGAAAAGTGATAAGTAAGCACTATTACCACCTTGTATTGATCAAACTTTTATCAAAGGAAATACAGGATTCTTCACGTGGACAAGTGTGCCAATAAAAACAAATTCCCTCTGAGAAAAAGAAGGGAAAGAGGTGTGGTTATCTTCACTTAAAATGGCTTTCCAAAGAGCTGCAATGGAGCTCAGTTTCAAATATGAACTTCCCTATTTAACACTTCAAAAATGAAACACTTCCTTCCAAGGAACATTCTCCCATGGTTAGAGAAACCAACAAAAAGGATTTGGAATAGAAAAATTGGGACGGATAACTCATGTTAAAAATTCTTGACATTCGTACACTATCAGTCATTGGAAGGTTTGAATCACTATGTTTAAAAAGTGCTTTCACTTTTTCCCTCCTGCCTGTAAGAGGAAGATGTGAGACAGAAAAGGATAATAGGATTTTTTTTTCATGTTGCAAACAAGTTATCTGGGCACTAACTTTTCATATTAAACACTCAGAAAATAACTTGTGTCCTGCCCCTGCTCCTCCTTGCAAAAGAGAAACGCTCTAGTCTTGGAAAATCTGTATTTGTCATGAAATTCTGAGTCATGATTAAGCCGCTTATTAGCAATACTGGTCAAGATCTCATACAGCACATGAACTAATATGTATATTTACGTCCTTTTGCGTAAAGGACGTAAACATCAAAGCTGGACAGGACCTAAAAGTTTATTCTGTATGACACTACATTTTATGGATGAGAAAATTTAAGAGAAACGTCAGCTCATCTGTTTAAAGCCAGGCAACGAAGACATGGCACAGTTGGGATTAGGGGCCTCCAGGGCGGTTCTCCTACGCCTACCTCACTATGGAGAGAGGCTGACATCCAGGGAAAAGACTTGGGAATTGCAGTTGTATGGGGCGAGTGGCCTCAGGCAAGCAGCCCACCTGCTGCCACTCAATCTCACCACTTGCCAGGGCTGTCAAGTCCCTTCTTCCAAAGACTACAATGCCCCTGAAGCAGGTGGCCCCTGCTAGGTGAATTGAGCGGTACTGTAGTTTTGGCAGGGTTCCCAGGCAAGCAACAACCCCCACTGTGCCTTGACAAGAGCCGTGGCTGAACTTCCGGACAAAATGACTTGCTTTAGAGACAAGCTGGGAAAATATGATTTGTTGCAGAATTCCTGTTAGTCCAGTCAGCTCCCATCCTCTTGTGAAACTGGATTTGTAGGCACATGCACTGGCCAATGAGTCAGTCCTTAAAAAGTAATTCATAATTTATGTATAAACAAGAATAGCTTTGTTTCAGAGAATTTGGGAGGTTTTTGCAGATTGCTTTCTTCCAGTACCATTTTTGAAGAACTGTTCCTGTCTCAAGGCAGTTTCTATAGGCCTATAAATACTTTGATGTTCAGACATCTGGAACTTATATTTGGTGTTGACTAATGAGCATTATTATTTTATTATGTATTTATATATGATCTGAAAGAAATCTGAGGTTATATGCCACATAACTCTGTATACACACTGAACAATGACAAATTCTTTTTACCCATTACACTTATGATTTATTACTTGGGCAGAAGAGGTTCTGAGTCATGCAATTGACATATAATTGTGTTTTGGAAGATAGTAATGGGATAGAGAGAATGTAAAATTGCCCTTCACATATATTGTTAAAATAACTTGTAAGTGGACAAAATGGAAATGGACTCCAGAGACATTATTTCTCTCATTTTAAAAATATCAAAAGATAGCCAATATGGCAACAAACTCCAGCTCCCCTTTTGAATGAGTAAAGAAGAGCCTTGGTCTTAGAAATACATGTGGGTATATTTGAAAGGGTAATAAACAATGCATAATGGATCTGACATCAAAGAACACCTCTTGGAGAACCAGACCTAGTTCAAAGTCAAATGCTCAGTACTCAGTTTGCCCTAGTACCAATAAGCCACAGGTAAACACTGTAAGATCAAAGGGAAAGGTGGGTGTATGGAGGGGCATGTGATGACATTACTTTCTCAGCAAAGCATTTCCCTCCAGGGACACTGGAGACGGTACCTTATAACAGCCTCTGTTG
Organism: Cebus imitator; assembly: GCF_001604975.1. Lineage (NCBI taxonomy): Eukaryota > Metazoa > Chordata > Mammalia > Primates > Cebidae > Cebus > Cebus imitator. The sequence continues at coordinate 1,159,396 of NW_016107559.1, read as the reverse complement.
TATATTCAGGAATTTATTTTAAAGGAGTGTCAGAGATATTTCAGTCTTTAAGAATCGCAGCTCAAAGACCATTTTGAACAAGAGGCACACTGAAGGTGGCATGCACTGAGGGAAGAGGATACTGGGAAGGAAAGGGATAAACGGCCCCATTATGGGCCATACCAATCCATGCCTGCCTGCTTTCTTCTCCCTCCCACAAGCAACATCAGTGTAAACTGGTTTGGCCCGTCAGCAGGCCGTCTGGCCCTTCGTGGAAGAATGAGTCCTCTGTGCATGCAGGCAGAGCAGTTGCCAACAAAGGCCCATTGCAGTGGTTGAAAGCCCGAACTTGTTGCTGAATCAAAGCATTTCCAGAGGCTGAAGCTGTGAACAGGATAGACCCTCAACAGTGAGAGGAGCTCTGTTGCAGCTCCCCTAGAGAATCTTTAAAATTGACCTATCTGTTTGCTGACAGTCCCCAATTTCAATGCCACAGTGTGGGCAGTATTCATTTAAAGTCATTCCCTGGAGTTCTGTTAAATCATACTGCATTGCATTTCAGGGTCTTTGTCTAAGGACCAGCTGACTCCATAGCAGAAGATAAGTAAAAAGGACCCAATTGAGCTCACAACAGAGAAGGAAGTAGTCCTGAAAGCAAAACAAATTAAAGTATACAGTAAAGAATGTCATAAAATGAAGCAATATTTCCAATCTCTTCCCAGACACACACCTTTTTGACAACTTTATTTTATTGCCCATGATAAAGAGATTAAACTCTTACTCAGGAGCCCAAACTTAAGAAGAAATGTTAGCCTTAATTTAAATGAATGCAAAAGCCTGAGGTGCAGGGATAAGACTTTTAGACTATGTTTAGACTGCAAAAAAAAAAAAAATCTGTCCTATATATTTTACATGTGTCACAATATTTTCCTTTGACTGTCTTCCAATGAATATATTTCTTGTCCAAAGGATTATATGAGGGTTAGCTGACTAGAAGTAAACAAGAACTAGATACACTGAAAGTAAACAGAGCAAAAGATTCATTTGAAGCATGAACCAATCTCATTATAAATGATGGAAAATGGATGATATCAGATGGTGCCACTGTTTGCCTTGTACCTCCCCAAAATGCTCTCTCCCAGAAGATTTATTCATACCACAGTGCCTAAGCTAGTACCAGCCAAGCAAGTCAGTACAGCAAGTTATCTTCCCTATCACCCTTCCCACTTTAGTACAATATGCCAGGCCTTGGGATTATACCATATGCTTCCAATCCAGATAAATTTGGGGCTACAATGAAACTATAACTAAATTCCAGTTCCCTCATTCCAGGGCACACTTGCCTAGCTCCATGGTTTACCACTCCTGTTTCCATTATTCTACATTAGCCCTGCCCTTAATATTGTGCTTTTATTTCCCATCCTCCATCACCACTTGACCTGGTAGAATTAGAGTTGCCCAACCCTTGATCTCCCTCCTTCTGGTGAGGCATTGGGACCCTACAAGACTTTGCTCAGGCCATTTTCATGGGACTATATCCCAGTTCATTTTCCCCAAATTTTGCAGCGCTCCTATTTTGCTGCTTCCCAATCTCACTCCTAAATAGTGGTCACTGCTTGGATTCCCAGATGCTGGATGACCTTGGGATGACCTTCCAGTACCAACTGCTTCCAGAAATCGCCCTGAAATACTGGACCCAGAGATGCTTTCGTAGGACTCCTCCTGGCCTCTCTAAAGTCAGTCATGCACCTAGGTCTACCTTCAGCACTGGAGAGTGTGTCTTTGCCCAACCCTGGCTCCTTTCCCCTCTGCATGTGTGGTGTTGCCAGCCTTGACCCATAATGGATTAGGTAAGAGCCATCCTGAGCTATGACAGTGAATTATCGTTGACAAAGAAAACAAGGCTCCCTTAGAATTACTTTCATTGCCCTCATTTCATTGTCAATAATAATGAGGATCAGCATACCAGTCAATTATAAGCCCTGCAAAAGATGAGTCTTCACTTTACATGAGGAAAGGAAGGCATTATACACATTTTAAAAACCTATTTTACACAAAAGAAGGGGAGAGAAAGAATGTGGAACAAGCTGTCTCACACAGAGTGGTGGTAAAATGCATTTATTTTTTCATTCAAGAGATATTTACCGAATATTTTCTATGTGCCAGTTCTAAGTACTGGGGATAGAGAAATAAACAAAACCACTTAAAACCCCTGCTCTCATGGAACTCACATTCAGAAAATCACTGGCTGTGTGACCCTGCCATTCTACCTTTCTGAACCATGTTTTCCTTATCTGCAAAGTAAGAGCTGTAATCTAAAGGGAAAGAAGTCTCTTTAAACTCAAACACTCTGTGCTTCTCCTAAAACGCTAATTAAATATGCAAAGACCATGTATCATGCCAACATACAAAACACCTGCCTGAATGATGTCAAGGAAAGATGGTGATAAAATTCAATTTTATGCAGCAATATTCACCGAGCACCTACTAGGTGCCAGTAAAAGTGAGAAATACAAAGATGGATGAATTACTTATTTACCATCCCTTAGCACCTAAATACTTAGTGAGACAGGCAGGCATAGAAAATTAATTATGTTTACTTAATTGGTTCTGATAAATTCTACTTCTCCATTATTGGCAACTTCATAGAAAATACAAATGATATAAAAATAACCAGAAATACAATCAACCAGAGATTGTCATACTTAATAACTTGGTAAACTTCTTCCAGATGCCTCTGTGCATGTAACCATAAATTTCATGTATATTCTTTTCTTTCAACTGGAAAATATAGATATTTAAAATATTGCTTTTTCCCTCAAGTACACGTCATGGACCTCTTCCCTTGGCAATATATGAATTTACATAACCATTTGACTGCTGTAAAATATTCCACTATTTGTTTATACCATAATGTATTTAGCCAGCTTCCTATTGATGGACATTGTATTCTAATTTTTCTATATTAACAAGAACATTCCACCAGATATTCTAATGCTCATTTTTAAAAAATTATTTCTGCCAATACTGCTTTCAAATAAATATTCATAAGTAGAATATGTTTATCAGTGTATATTTGCATTTTACATCTTGAATTATTGTTTTCTGCCAAGTCAGTTTCAGTAATCATATGGGAAGTTCTCTCGTTTACCCACACTCATTATCTTTGGTATGTTTTGTTTTGTTTTGTCCCTGAATCTGTTTAATTTTTGCCAATCTGTTGGGTGAAATATATATTGAGTTTTGTTTTCATTAACTTTTCTTTGGCTATCAATGAAGTTGAAAATCTTCATGTATATAAATTGGCTATTAGTATTTCTTGATTTGTTAATTGGTTTACTTGTTAATAGCTATTTGTATATTAAAAACAGTAGCTCCTGTGCTATCACAGGTGCTATAAATATTCTCCAGTGTGAAGTCTTTCAAGATTGCTTTTAGGCCAGGTATGGTGGCTCACACCTGTATTCCCAGCACTTTGGGAGTGTGAGACCAAGGCAGGAGGATCACATGAGCCCAGGAGTTTGAGGCAGCCTAGGCAACATAGCAAGATATGGCTTCTATTTAAAAAAAGAGAGAAGAAGAAGAAAGAAGAAGGAAGTAAAGGAAGAAGAAAAAGGAGGAGGAGGAGGAGGAAAAAGACAATGACTTGTTTTTAGCTACACAAAACACTTTTCTTAATTATTGAAAATTTCAAACATACATTAAAAAAAATAGAGAATAATGTAAGTAAAACCCTGCCCCCTGTGTCCATCACCCACCGTCAACAATTATTAATTCAAGGACAATCTTGTTTCAGTTTCAAACCTTTCTTCCAACTTTGTGTTCTTTTGAAGCAAATCTCAGACATCCTATTATTACATCTAAAATACTTCAGTACGTATTTCTAAAAGATAAAGTCTTCAGAAGTTTTTGTTTTCTAATGTCATCAAATTTTTTTAATCAATTTATTTTATTTTGGATTTTGGTTTCTGCAATATCCTCAAGGTCAAATTATTTTTAAAATATATTTATAATTATTATCTTATTATAAACATTTAAATATTTAATCTTTTTCAAAACTACTTTGGGACAAGAAGCAAGATGGGAACTTAGTATTGTATCCATATCTCCCAATACCATTTATTAAATATTTTCCCCAACTAAGGTAAAACACTCCCCCCAATTTTATCATATAAAAAACTTCCCACATGCTTAAGATGGCTTCTACATTGATCTAGTAGTTCATTGTTTGATTTCTCCATCGGCAAATACCATATTGTTTTAATTTATGTTTCTTTCTACTGGTGTGATGTTTCTTTCTACTGGTATGTTTCTTTCTACCGGTATGATGTTTTTCCTCATTAGACCTTTTTCCTAATTTTTAATCTATTGTAGCCTTATTCATCCAGATTAATTTTTGAAATAACTTTGTTCCATTCTCTAAAATCCTGTTGTGATTTTAACTGGTAATTCATTTCTATTATAGATTAATTTAGGGACAATCATTATTTTCTAAAATTGAATTTTTCTAACCAAAAATGAGTGGTCCCTTCATTTATTCAAGTCTTTGTCAATCAATAGTGTGCTCCAGGATTCATATAGATCCTACCATTTTCTTTACAAGTTAGCTAGTTTATGCTTTATTAGTGTTATCATGAATCAAATCTTTTAAAACATTTTCTAGTTGATTATTTCTATATAACTGGGTTGAAGATAGAAAGATATATACATAAGCAGTCTCTGTGTCAACTATAACTCCTTTTTTATGTTTTCAATCTCTTTCTTTTCTTCCTTTTTTATTTTAAATTGTGACAGGTACCCCTCTATTGCCCAGGCTGAGTGCAGTGGTCTAATCACAGCTCACTGTAGTCTCCACCTCCTGGGCTCAAGCTTCAGCCTTCCAAGTGGCTGGGCCTATAGGTACTTGCCACTATGCCCAGCTGTTTTTGGTTTGTTTAATTTTTCTGTAGACACAGGGTCTCATTATGCTGCCCAGATGGTCTCAAACTCCTGGACTTAAGCTAAGCTCCTCCCAAAGCACTGGGATTACAGGCATGAGCTACCATGCCCAGGCCTCAATATCTTTCTAATTGTGATATTCTTGATCTGAGGGTTCAAGATTATTGAGTTCAGAGTACAGTCAAGTGAACAAACAAAAAATGGACCAGGGATAGGGCTACTGTAATTATGTGTTAGCTCTGCTACCTGGAAAGGCAGAGAGCCAGACAATAGTAGGTCAATGTGTGCATAAAACGACATGATTTATTATTTATGAAGAAGAAAGGAGAATTCAAGAAGCTTGTCATAGTTAATCCCTTGCTTGAGAAACACCAACAGTGGAAAGCAGCATTGAAAAAGTCGAAGTAGCCCTGAACCTGAGAAAGAGTGAAGGGAAAATAGCCACAGCTCTCCTCTCCATGGCTCATGAATAAATTAGCCATGGTGAACCATCACTCAATTCCCTTAGTGAAGCAGAACTTCATTTAAACCTGCTGTGTTGACGTGACAAAACCAATTCCAGAGCTGGAATAGACGTTAGAGCACCTCATTCAAACGCTTTATATTTTTAGAGGAGGAAAATAAGGTTCAGAGAAAACAAGAGACTTGACCAAGGTCACACAGCTAGATCCAAGCTTTTCTAGATCTAGCCTAGTCTGGGTCTCCAGCCATCAAGTGCAGAGTTCTGTACTTTGAACCATGCTGCTTCAAATAATTTAGATCTGAGCTTTCAGGGGACTTTAAAAATTTCTAGCTTAATATTCAGTCTAGTGGGCTAAAATATTTCTGCTGTCTTGCAATATATAGAGGCTTGGATTTAAAAGGACTTTACTCTCTATATTACTTATGAATATAACTGAGAGCACCTGAAAGGAAGTTCGTTTTCAGGCAAAATGCAATTTTAGAGATTTGCACATAATGACTTTGCTTGGTAGAGATGTGAACAAGTATGGGAATCTGGGTATAATGTGACCAGGCAGCTCAATTTTAACAAAAGTGATGCACAATGGGAGCACCACAGAACCCCTTATAAATAGCATATTTTATAAAATAAATGAATGCCATAACACATAGTTTATAAATCATAGAACTCAATAAGATTTTCATTCTTATTGTTTGCAATTCTATGTGGGCCACTAGATGAATGGAAGAAGCTTGGTGATAGAGTCTATGGAATTGTCAGGCAATCTATAGATGTGGTTAATTAGGAACGAGATCAGTGGTCTTTCATGGTAAAATATGATAATTTTGAAAAGTAAACAAAATTGTTAATACCTATGATTCATTGCATTACCTATGACTCAGGCACTGCATAATATCAATCAACTAAACAGGCAGCAAACCAGAGCCACTCACAGTTCTGGGAAAATGAACCTAACTCCCTCAAGGCTACTGTGTATGCAGTATTCTGTTCACCAAAGAACTCAGTGATTTTATATAAATCTGTTGAGGTGAAAAGAACTCTTTGGAAAGACTGCATTGGGAAATATATATATGGCATGATGGCTTTCCAGAATTTCAAAACCACTGATGCCCTATGAATCCGATCTAGAAGCATTTATGCTTAAAGAGATATAGAAAAAAGGAATGAAACCTAATTTTCATTCCCATACTCAATTCCTGACTTCCTATGAAGTCTACTGATTCTAACATAACTGCAAGTTGTTCACCTGTACTTAAAGAATAATCTTACTTTGGGCTAAAATATATCAAGGAATCATTGGCTTTTATTTTTCCAAGAAGGTATAAAAGGAAGCTTAACATGGATTTTGTGCGTATGCTGGCTTTCCTTAAGTTATACTGCCTTTGCATGAGGCTGCAACAGAGAATTTGAGAGCTAGAAAAGATCTCTAATATCATCTCTTCCAGGGGTGCCCAACTATTAACCACCAGTGAAGGGAGGCAGTGTACATGGATAAGGCCTTGAATCACACAACCATCCACATTTCAAGCAAAGCAACTCTGCTTTAATATTTTGTTATAATCCCAAAAACATTTACTTAAAGAAATGAGCCTATAAGTATAAAAAACTGAATGTGAAATCACTGAATCAGTCCAACTCCCTTCTTACAGGGGAAAATAACTAACACTAAGAGACAGAGACATGATTTGCCAAATAGTAGGTAAGCAACAATATCTGGACTCAAATTGGTATTTCCCATTCCTTGTTCAGGAATTGTCCAGTAGGTCATGCTGCCTGCTGGTAAGGTGTTTAAATGCCGAGGACCCTAAGGTTATGGCTGAGTTTCTACAGACTGTGGCATCGTGGAGTTTCTGTCCCTTCCAGACTCTTTATTATCCTCTGCCAAATCCTCTCTAACACCTCTAAGAGGTGAAGACATCTTATGGCATGATAATGCCTCAGAGTTTTGCTCTGAGAAAGTATCAATATTACCAGGAAGATTTGTTTGTTAGTAAAGACTCTATAGTAAAAAATGTGAGGATTCACAGTTGGGCTCCCAGTGTAGAACCAGGAAAAGATCAGGTTCTCTCCATTCTTGGCTACAAAAGTCAGTGGTAGGAGTGAGCCAGGACCCTGGTAGAGGAAGGAGAGGGTTTGAAAGGGAAGAACGGAGGAGCATCAAGGTTAAAGGGACCTGTAGGTGCTCATTTGGAGCAAATCCACAAATGGGAAAGCAGCCTGAGAATACAGGTAATGGAGTGTTCTGTACTATCTTTCGGCCTCCAAGTGTGTTAACCCTAAGTTCAAGAATAACAACTTTTCAGGTTAAAGACTTTGATGTGAATTTTACTATGTGACTGATAAATGTTAATACTCACCTACCTCAAATTTTCCAGTATGTAGATAATCATTATACGATGACATTTATTTATTGGTTTTACAAGTAATTATTAATATTTTATTACTTTTTTCATTACTTTATTTAATTATAATCATTTTTATCTTTACTGTGATTTACTGATAAAAGAAACACAAGCTGTCTTATAAGAAGATAATAAAGGAAGAACATCATGCCTCAGTCCATACAAAAAGGGAGGACAGGGGAAATATAGCAGGTAACTCAAAATCAAATCCTCGTTTCTGTTTTCTAGTGAATTATCTAGTCTCTACTTTTTCTATTATTGTCTTGAGAGGCAACACTGTGTCCCTCAAGACATAATAGGGAATGAACCATCATTCTTTGGATCCAACCTCAGAGGCTTAGTCTTCTCAATTACTTTTACTAGTGAGATTTTATTTTTATTTTTATTTATTAATTTATTTTGAGACAGAGTCGCACTCTGTCTCCCAAGCTGGTGTGCAATGGTGCAATCTCAGTTCACTGCAACTTCTGCCTCTCAGGTGCAAACAATTCTCCTGCCTCAACCTCCTGAGTAGCTGGGATTACAGGCACCCACACCACATCTGGCTAATTTTTGTTCTTTTATTTATTTTATTCTCATACACAGAATATTATAATATTGTGACAGTGGCATGTAAACCACGTATATAACCCCAGTATGTAATTAAACAAACAAAAGCATTAAGAATAACTATAGCCACAAAAATTCTATTGGATAAACAATATAAAAAGAGGTAAACCCTGTATTAATAGCATCAAGTGAGGGAAGGAGAATAAAAGTGTAGTTTCCCTATGCAATCAAAGTTAACTTATGAGTTTAAAATAGGCTGTAATAACTATAACAGTTTCAAAGAAAAATTCACGACAACATAAATGAAAAACCTCCAGTAGATACATAGAAAGTAAAGAGAGAAGAATCAAAGCATATCACCACAAAAAATCAAACCACTAAGAAAAATAGCAAGAGAAAAAAAGAGAAAGAGAACTACAAAATAGAAAATGATCAACAAAATGGCAATAGAATTTAGCTATCAATAATTACTTCATATGTAAGTGGATTAAACTCACCAATCAAAAGACAAGAGTATCTGAATGGATTTTTTTTTTTAAGTCCTAACTATAAGGTACCTATAAGATACTCACTTCAAATTTAAGGACAAACAAAGACTGAAAGTGAAGAAATAGAAAAAAATATTCCATGCAAATGGTAATCAAAACAGTGTAGAGATTGGTCGTATTATAACAGACAAATAGACTTTAAGTCAAAATATTTCAAAAGAAGACAAGGAATATTATATCAGGATAAAAGGGTCAATGTAACAATGATAAATATATATTCACCCAACATCAAAGTACCTAAATATTTAAAGCAAACACTGACAGATCTAAAGTTGAAATAGACAGTAATGCAATAATTGTAAAAGACTTTGATATCCTCATTTCAATAAAAGATCATCCAGACAAAAAAATCAGTAAGGAAATAATAGGCTTGAACAACACAATAGGCCAAATGGACCTAAGAAACACATGCAGAACATTTCCCCAACAACAGCAGAAAACACACTTTCTTCTCAAGCACACTGGGAACATTCTCCAGATGGATTACATGCTAAATTTTGAAGGATTTAAAATCATCCCAAATATATTTTCAAACCAAAATAGAATGAAACTAGATATTAACAATGTAAGGAAAATGGGAAATTTTACCAACACATGAAAATTAAAGAACACAGTTATGAACAAGCATTGACTCAAAGAAGAAATAAAAAGGGAAATAAGTAAATATCTTGATACAAATGATAACACAACATAGAAAAAGTTATGGGATGCAGCAAATGCAGTACTAAGAGGGAAGTATATAGTGATAAATACCTGCACTTTAAAAGATTTCAAATAAGCTACCTAATTTTGTACAACTGAAAGCATTAATAAAAGGACAAACTAAAGTTAGCCAAAGGAAAGAAATCATAAAAATTACAGTAGAAATGAGTAGAAAATAGAAAAACAATAGAAAATATCTACAAAAGAGGGTAGTTTTCTTTAAAGATAAAACAATGAAAAATTTTAGCTAGGCTAATTTTTTTTAAAAAAGAGAAGATTCAAATATAATTAGAAATATAAAAGAAGATATTACAACGGATTCCACAAAAATAAAAAGACCATAAGGGATTATTATGAGCAACTATATGCCAATAAATTATAAGCCTAAATGAAATGGAGAAATTCATAGATACATACAACCCACCGAGATTGAATCGAGAATTATTGATAGCTGAACAGTCCAAAAATAATCAAGAAGACAAAATCACTAATTGAAAACCAGCCAACAAAATAAAGTCTAGAACCAAATGGCTTCATGTTGAATTCTACAAAATATTTAAAGAAGAATTAATAGCAATCCTTTTACAACTCCTCTGAAAAAAACAGAGTACGCTTCTGAACTTCTGTTAAGAGACCAGCATCACTCTGATATGAAAGCCAGACAAAGACACCACATGAAAAGAAAACTATAGTCCAATATCTGATAATTCTAGATGCAAAAGTCCTCAGCAAAAGACTAACAAACTGAACTTAATAGCACAATAAAAGGATAATACATCATAATCAATTAATGAGATGTGAGAATGGGTCAATATGCAAATCAATAAATGTGATGCATCACATTATTGAAAATGAATAAAGGAATGAAGAATAAAAATCACAATTATCCCAATAAATGCAGAAAAATCATTTGACAAAATTCAACATCTTTTCATGATAAAAACTCCCAACAAATTAGGTAAAGAAGGAATATACTTTAATACAATAAATATGACAAACATACAGCTAACATCATACTTAATGATGAAAAACTGAAAACTTTTCTTCTAAGACTAGGAACAAGGAAAGTGTGCCCACTCTCACCATTTCTATTCAACATATTGTTGGAAGCCCTAGCCAGAACATTTAGACAAGAAAAGAAATAAAAGTCATCCAAATAAGAAGGAAAGTAGTAAAATTATCTCTGAAGACAGCAGATAATCCTAAAGTCTTCATTAAAGAAACGTTAGAACTAATAAATTAATTCAGTAAAGCTGCAGGATCCAAAATCAACATATAGAAATCGGTAGCATTTCTTTATGCTAATGGTAAACTATCCAAAAAAAAAACTAAAACAAAAAGATTCCAATTATGATAGCGTCACAAAGAATAGATACTTAGGAATACATTTAACCAAGGAGGTAATATCTCTATACACTGAAAGCTATAAAATACTGATAAAATAAATTTGAGAAGACAGAAAAAAGTGAATAAATGGAAAGATGTCTCATGTTTATGGATTGAAATAATTAATATTGTTAAAATATCCATACTACCCAAGGTGATCCACAGATGAAATCCCTGTAAAAATGCCAGTAACAATTCTTACAAAAAAAGAAATAACAATCCTAACATTCACGTAGAACTAACTACAAGACATTGAATATCCAAAGCAATTTCGAGCAAGAATAATAAAGCAGCAGGCTACTGATTTCAAAATATGAAGCTACAGTCGTCAAAATGGTATGGTAATGGCATTAAAAACAGAATAAAGAGCCCAGAAAAAAACCCACATATTTACAGTAAAATGATCTGAGTCAAGGGGGGCAAGAATATACCATGGAAAAAGGATAGTCTCTTCAATAAATGGCTTTGGGAAAAAAATATCCATATGCCAAAGAATGGAATTGAACCCCTCTCCTATACCATATCCAAAAACCAACTCAAAACGGATTAAAGGCTTAAATATAAGACACAAACCTCTAAAACTCTTAGAAGAAAACAAAGAGGAAAACTTCTTAACATTGGCATTGGCAATGATTGTTTAGATATGACTGGTGAGAAAAGCAAAAATACACAAATGTGATTATATCAAAGTAGAAGTCTTTTGCACATCAAAGGAAACAGCAAGAAGAGGGGAGTAAATATTTGCAAATTATATATCTGCAAAATGCATAAGAAGTCTTACCATTCAATAGCAAAGAAGTGATCTGATTTAAAAATGAACAAAAGATCTGAATATACATTTTTCCAAAGCAGACATACAAATGGTCAACAGGTATATGATAAGGTGCTCAACATCACTTGTTGTCGGAGAAATGCAAATCAAAACCAAAATGAGACATTACCTTACACTTGTTAGGATGGCTATGATCAAAAAGACAAAGTTAACAAGTGTTCGCCAGGATATGGAGAGACGGAGACTCTTGTACACTGTTGGTGGGAATATACATTGGTATAACCAGTATGGATATAGTATGGATGTTCCTCAAATAAGAGACCTACCATGTGATCCAATAACTTCCTTTATGGGTGTACACTCAAAAGAATTTGAAATCAGTATCATGAAGAGCTGTCTGCACTCCCTAATACAATGACAAAGAAATTGAAACAACTTAATATGTCCACCAACAGATGAATGGATAAAGATAACAGATAAAGATGAATGAATGAATATATATATATAGATATAGACATATACACACACATATATATATACATATATATACACATATATATACATATATACACATATATATACACACATATATATATATACATATATATACACATATATATACACATATATATACACATATACACATATATATACACACATATATATATACATATATATACACATATATATACACATATATATACACATATATATACACATATATATACATATATACACATATATATACACATATATATATACATATATATACACATATATATACACACACATATATATATATATACACACACACGTACAAGAATATTATTTAGCCTTGAAAAATAAGATCCTACCATTTACTGCAACATGGATGAATTTGGAAGATATTATGGTAGTTGAAGTAAGCTAGACACAGAAGAACAAATACCACATGATCCCATTTTATATCAAGAATCTAAAATAGTCAAACTTAGGAGTGGAGAGTAGAATGGTGGTTTTCAGGGGCTGGAAGTAAGGGAAATTGGAGAGATGCTGGCCAAAGTATACATAGTTTCAGTTATGTGAGACAATTAAATCCTAGGGAACTACTATGCAGCAGAGTGCATATAGTTAACAACACTGTGTTATATGCTTAAAATTGCGTTTTATGTTAAGTTCTTATCACACACACAAAAATAAAAAGAGACCAGAGAGATAAAACTTTAGAGATGGTGGTTATATTAATGGTATTGTTTATGGTAATGATTTTGCAGGTGTGTATGTACTAATCTTTAAACTCATCAAGGTGTATACATTAAATATGTACAGATTTGTGTACATCAATCATATCTCAATTAAAAGAAAAGGGACTCAGCTGCACAGAACTGAGTCTGATCAAGATTCTAACTTCATCTTATCAGTTTTGGTCCCTCATACACCCGTGGTGATGACCCCAGAATCCCACAGATAGATGGTGGACATTTCACAAGTACTCCACCATGGTCACAGAACAAAAGGCTCAAGATGCTGTGAGCCTGAGGACCTATTGACTATTCTTCAAATATCCTAGGGACACAGAGAGTTTAATAGGGCTCCTTATTTAGGGCTCTCAAAACCTCTTACCAAATATGAGCCATGCTGGATGTTTGGGATAGAATAAAGGGAGTGGATGTGGGACTATGGGATGCAGCCAAATTCCTAAGGAGAGAGCCAGAGCTGTGGCTGAGACCAACCTCTGCCAGTGGAATTCAAAGGCCAGTGGTTGGGCAATGCTTTCTTGGCTTATTCAAAAAGGTGGTGAAAGCTTGGTGCCAAAGTCCCACCATCAGCACCAACATCTTTACTATGATTTATTATTCACTTACTCCAGTTAAACCCTATTCAAAGCACACACTTTATACACAGAAACCCGTGAGGTGTGTATCATTTCCTCCATCTCACAGAGGAGGAGTCTGAGCTCCTGAGAGTCTGGGTGAATTGCCCAGTATCATACAGCTATTAAGGCAGCCCAGTACTCTCTAACAGACGAAAACTGGGAATTGATATACACACCCAGAGCCTCCACCAGCAGCCATAAAGTTTGTAGCCGAGACAAAGTAAGTTATTTAACTGATTGTATGGCACTATGCCTTGCTTCTGTTATACTAACAACTGGGCATTGCCCTCTTTGTATAACTATAAGGGCTGTTATGTGGAAAAGCAATTAATTATCTGCCTCTTGATATTTTCTTTTTGCTCTAGGAAATCGAAATTGTTAAATTGTTCTCTTTTTTCAGTTCCATCTGTAAAGGAAATGTATTCAATATTAGTTCTACTAGGTAACTCTATGATCCCTAGACTGTAAAATTAAAAAGTTATCTGGAATTTGCAAAATCTAGCATGATGCTTTACTATAGAACTAAGGTGTCATCACTGGATCTAATCTGGCTACCATTTATTTCTCTTCAGAGAAGCAGACTTGTTTCTTGTTCTCAGCGAGATACATCCTAAATTCTGAATGCACTGTGCTGTGTTGCATTAATCATTATATAGCTACAGGGAATGAAAATGAAAACAACCAATTTTCTTAATTAAAGAGTTCTAGTAAGACAAGCACTGCTCTATTCACCACTTTTCATTTGTCTTGGCAAACAGTAACAACAATAATAATACTTTGAATTTAGACAGTTCCTTTCTTCCAAGAAGTTCAAAGCTCTAGCGTGTCATGAGAACAGACAGACAGGTAGTAGGAACATTGGAAAGGACAAATAAATGTTATGTGTGCCATATTAAAACACAAAAATAAAACCGTAATTTATTTGATGAATATTTTTTTCTTAGGATGGATGTAGAGTGGTGTAAGTAAGAAAAAGGAAAACACACAGAACTTAGATGCAGATGTGTGTGAACCTTAGCCCTGCCATGCACTAGCTGGGGGTTCACCCTTAAACAACTTTCAGCCTTGCTAAGTCTCAGCATTCTCTCCTATAAGAGAGAAATAGTGAATATCTGTCTTATATGATTATCATTATGATAAAATAAGCTATGTAAGGCACTTTATAGGCCATCAAATCCTATGGTACAAATGTTATTGTTTTCTTATGATGCAAGTAGAAGGTTTCAAGCAAGCTAATTTGCATAGGTGCACATCATCCCATCATCCTCCACAACTCATGCTCAACTTTTATTCTCCAGTTCTTGTGCTGGTACCTAGAATGTTCATCAATTTTTATCGAATTGGGAATGAATTAAATTCATATTCTTTCACACAGAGTCATAAAACAACAGATTTATCAATCTGATGTCCCATACATTTTAATTCTAGGAGATCAGTTTTATAACCCACATGAACAGAGGA
The DNA here is from genome assembly GCF_001604975.1 of Cebus imitator. Lineage (NCBI taxonomy): Eukaryota > Metazoa > Chordata > Mammalia > Primates > Cebidae > Cebus > Cebus imitator. Next base: position 1,144,341 of record NW_016107559.1, on the reverse strand, counting down.
AGCTCCAAATTGACTTAAGAATAAGGATTTAGGAGGCTAATAATTCTTTAAAGTTCTTTAGAATTCAATAGAACACTTGCTTTTAAATTCAATTAATTGAGAATTTTAAATGTTTTTAAGATATAATTTAATCATTCAAGAAAAAATTAAGATTTTCAAAATAAATAGAAGTTGGTACTTATTTTCCCATCCCAAATGATTTTAGTCTATTAAAGATAACTCTCATCTCCTTCGGGAAAAAAATACTTTTGCAATACGATTTCAACAGGGAAAATGATTACCTGCAAGTGTATGTCGTATTACCCCTGAAAGGGCTTCCACATCTCTTTTACTTTTTTTTTTTTTTTTCTCCAAGGAAGAAACAATTTTTAATTGTAATATAAGTTAGATAAATGGAAAGGTCAATAGCAGGTTACAACTCAAGCATTATTTTAAGTTTGATTGTCCATATGTTCTGTACAATATTATTTTAGAAATAGACTCTAGTACTCTGCATTATGCAAAATTTGTCTATGTTACACTTTTTTAACAACACAATCCTTTTGCCCTTGGAATCTTCATAGCATTTCTCGATTCACTCTTTAAAAGCATCTACAACCTAAATCTCTTTCACTTTTTTTGAAACTGAGTCTCACTCCATCGCCGAGGCTGGGCAGTGACGTGATCTCAGCTCACTGCAATCTCAGCTCACTGCAACCTTGGCCCCTCAGGTTCAAGTGATTCTTATGTCTTAGCCTCCTGAGTAGCTGGGATTACAGACACATGCCCCACGCCCGGCTAATTTTTGTATTTTTAGTAGAGATGCAGTTTCACCATGTTGGCCAGGCTAGTCCTAAATTCCTGACCTCAAATGATCTACCGGCCCAGGCCTCCCAAAGTGCTAGGATTACAGGCATAAGCCACTTCACCTGGCCTTCCACATCTCCTGTGTAATTTGATCCTCAGAGTAGTTTCCCATTCTACAGATGATAAACTGAGACCAACTATGTGACTTGATCATAAGCAATGAGGTTAGTACTGAAAACACAGTTCTTCATTACCTGAAAGTGACAACAACGCCAGGAATAGAAAAGTACCATGAAAGTACCCTCAGCTTTAAGCATTAGACAGAAAAATAAATGATTACTTTGGCTGACTACAGGAACAAAGGAAGAGTGGCTTCACCAACACTGCCAACGAAAACTGAATAGCACAGCCAGCCTTTTGAACTTGGTCTACGCAGTGCCTCAGACAAAGTCTGGGTGTGCGGTTTGATGGTTATGATGGGTGGTGGACGTTGATTCGGTCTTCTGGTTTGCTTTGGTTTTTATTTTGTTCTGTGGATTTGATTCTTTTTCCCTAAAATTGAACTAATAATTATTTGACTGACCAAATGAACTAGCTGTTTTGGCATCAAAAAACATAACTTAAAAATAGAAAAGGAAAGAAATAAATAGAACAAGAAATAATGGAGTTAAGATGAAAATATAACAATGGACATTAAAATCAGACAGCAAAAAAGAAATAAAGGAAATCAAGTACATAGATGTTGCCCCTAAAACAAGTATGTATGCCAAGAAAACTGAAAAAAGATCATTTTTAAGGTATGTAATCACTTTTATACTTTTTACTTGTTTTTGTTTCTTTTTTGGGAGGAAACAATGATAAAATGGAAAATAAATTTTAAATCATCACCCAAGATGCTAATATAAAATGTATTATTTATTTTACATTTAAACATTTCTAAACAACTTTAGGATGGATTACACATACTCTTTCCAAGTCCTTGATGAAAAGGGTAACTGCTTTGTGATTTATCTTTGTGTAAGTACAGGCTTTCACATAGCAGGTTTGTTTAGAATAAAATTCAGGCTAGTAGCAAACCTCTCCTGGGCTTCCCTCTGGTTCCTGGCATATTTCTCTGTGCAATGTGACAGAAAGAGCCAGACATGAATAAATGGCTCTCTCTTCCAAAGGAGCACTTATAAAAGTATACATACAACATGGACTATCATGACTACCATCAGCCTTCCTACAAAAGATGCAAAACTTCCTTATAGAAAAAACTACCACACATTGAGAGCTTTCTATTAGTCAGATACAATGCAAAGTCCTGAATATAATTTTTATTCGTATAGAACCTTACAACAGCCCCTGTGACTAGGTATTCATATTCTCACTTGACAGTGGAGGCAGCTAAAACTAAAAGTAGTTCAGTAAGCAGCCTGCGATCAGAGAGCACACAAATGTTGGAATTGGGATATAAACCAAAGTTCCAAAGCCATTTTAGATGTGGCCACTGCTTTAGAAGCAAAGAGCATGGTCATGCTACTGTCATCTGCAGGCATGCCACCAGGGCCAAAGTCCAACAATCCCAGATGTCCGTTTTCACTGGAATTGGACTTGATCCTAAGAGAGAGCTTAGTGAGTGCTGAAGAATGACAGATTGGAATGTACTTCAGACTACTCATCTACTTTGTAATCACCCTCCCAGCATCATTTTAATGTCACTACCTTCGCTATTTCTGCGTTTAGTTTTTACACTGAGAAGCTAAACAAAAATATACTGTATTATATCGCAGGAAGACAGTGTGGGAAGGCAGTAAGAACATGCACTCACTCCAGCAGTAACTAGGTGTGAGGCACTGTGCTGGGGCTTCACTGATGCATTCTCTTTTAATCTTCAGCTTGCTATGGTGTATTTATCAACTCCTCACATAGCAGATTAGGAACTTGAGCTCAGAGGAACTTTCAGAGTTTAGCTCCAGGCGCTTCCTCACTCACTCCCCAAATGACCTTGGGCAAGCTACTTAACCTCCTAAACCCTATTTATCTTCTATACCAAACTCATGGAACTATTGCAAATATAGAGAGCAAATATAGGATACACACAAAGGCTGTGTGTCCTATTCCGTTTAATACATATTTTCAACATCTAATAGAGCGTCTTAAAGAGGTAGTTAGGTAGGAGACCAGCAGGACTTTTTTCCTGGTCCAGACGGGATGAAGTGGAAAAAGCAGCCAGAACCAGCAGAGGGCGCTGAAAGCGATCAGGGCTAGTTGCCCCCATTGCTCATTAGCATAATACATTCCCACCAGTGCCATAACAGTTTATAAATGCCATGGCAGTGACCCGAAGGTTACCTCCTTTTTCCATGACAATGACTTGAAAGTTACCACTCCTTTTCTAGAAAGTTCTGCACAAGTGACTCCTTGATTTGCATGTAATTAAAAATGAGTATAAACACAGGTAGCCAATAGCACAAGTGCTGACTCTGGGCACCTGTCCTTGAGTTAGCCATTACCCATAAGGAGCAACTCCAATTCAATAAGAGATTACTGTCTAACACCACTGGCTTGCCCTTCGGTTCTTTCCTGGGCAAGCCAAGAACCCTCCATAGCTAACCCCCAATATTGGGGCTTACTTGCCTGCCTGCATCAGCAAAATTTGGTTATGGTTTCATTTGGTGTTGATATATATACTAGTTGAGAGAAGGATGGAACAGTGTTGAAAGGATGATATGAAATGAGCGTTTGTGGACTAAATTCTCAGGAAGCAGGAGAGCCTGTCAGGCCTGTTGAAGAAGGGGCCCTGTGAACTGGGGTTCTCATCTTCTCTGACTTTAGCCTGCTTATCTGAGATCTGAGTTTAACCACAGGTGGGTGGAGATAGGAGAGAGGTGGAAGAGCGCCTCCCCCACTGACTCCCCTCCATTGGCTGAAGTGTAAACCTCCTCCATAGTGTGGCCCCATTATGCTTTCTCCACCTCATGTAGTAATAGGACTTCATATAAAACCTGATGTGTTGCCCATTCCAGACCAACAGCTTTCTATGCCTCAAACTCACCTTGATCTTTCAGACCTCTGTTGATTCCACTCCCTCACTTAGAATGCCCTTCCACCATTTCTTCTTGCCAAACTTCCAGATCCTCTAGAAGAACTCAAATGGCATTTCTTTTCAGGACCTCCTTGGGTTTTAGCACAGTTAACTAGATCAACCCAGCACAGTCTACATGGTATCACACTAGATATAAATGTATGCCCCATACAACACACTCAGGGAAGTAACTTTGCCTTCTTCCCCTCTGTATCCACAGCAGATATCCCAGAGCCTGGCCCAGGATACCTCTTGTACAGCTGAATAAAATACAATGGGATGTGATCAGAGCCCCCTTATCCTTGACCTCTGCAGTAGACCATAAGTCAAGTGTATGTTCCCCAGGGGACTGCCTTTATCCTTGTCATCCTTTCAATCTCTGCTTTAAATATTAACAAACTCAACACGGCTGTGGTTTGCCTTCCACAGCAATGGAAACTAGATTGGGTTAGAATTGTTTTAATAGTGAAAATAGGAAGACTGCTCATGAGTCATCCTCCTTAGTCACCATGAGGCCAAAGCGTAGGACAAACCAAGAGGGAACTTTGCCCTTAACCACATCTGAAATGGAAAATGTCCACTGGCTCTCACTCCCACCATTCTTTTCCATGATTCTTGGACTGGGTTTTATAGGAAGTGTTGTAGAGTTGTTTTCCATTGGCACCGAGGTGGAACATGAGTGGGATGTGCCACAATGTCAAAAGGGCAAGCAGTGAAGGTACAACACAAGGTCCTGGAGTCGTAGCCTATTGTCAGCTGTCTTTTCCTGGTGTTTCTGTGGCCTGTCTCCAAAGGTACCAAATGCTTTGAAGGCAGAGTTGTAACCACCAACATTATTGTGTACACACATATCTGTTCCCTCTCTCCCTGCAACAAGAGCAGAGAAACTCTAAAATTAAGACAAATACATCGGTACACTCTCATGAGCCAACGTATATTTATTGAGGGCCTATTATGAGCTATGCATTAGGTATAAAAGATACTGTGGTAAGCAAATATATCCCCAGCCCCTACCATCATGGCAAATAGCATTGGCATGAGTAGCATGAACCCTGGAATCAAATCACCTGTCTGATCTGATTATCAACTCTGCCATCTGAAAGCCACATAACCTCAAATAAATGGATTAACCTCTCTATGCTTCAGTTTCCTCATCTGTAAAATGGGAAGGATAATAATAAAAATATCTACCTTTTAGAGTTATTATAAGCATTAAATAACAAATGTAAAGCTCCTGAAAAATAGTAAACTCTCGGTCAGTTTTAGTCCTTTGCATTTTAGTGAAGGACACAAACATTAACCAAAATGACATCGAAAGGAACCAACATGATTATAAATGAGCTATGAGTGGTATGATAGTCAAAGTGAACACCAGGCATGCCTGAATTAGACTAGCGATCGAAGAAGCCTTCCCTGGGGAAGTATATTGAAAAGGTGGGGTAGGAGTTAAGGCAGAAGCTCTGTGGTGAAGAATACAGAGTACATTCCAGAAAATGTAAAGGCAGTGGAGCATCTCCCACAAGGTGTAAGGAGTTTGGTTCAACATGACATGAACAGAAGGCTTACGCTGGATGGAAAGAACACCCATACAGCACACTCAGAGGGAGTCCACAAAGGATGCACAGTTGACCCGGGTGCAGGTCTCCACGCTCCTCTCCGACATAGGGCCCGGTTCCTCCATCCAGACTCTGAGTGGTTTGGAATGATCACTGGAAGCTTTGCACAAAACTGCTCAATGCCATTTTAGCGTATTAGAGTACGTGTATGTGTTTCAGAGAGCTAGAGAAAGGCAGGCACCAGAGTGAGGAGGAAATAGTCTGATCTCACTCTCCCTGCCCATAATTGGCCACTCCTTGCCTATGGCCATCATTTTCCCTATGGGCCCCTGAGGGGAGAGAGTCACTCACAGACAACTCTACTCCAGTGTGTTACAGGACTTGAGGAGGCCATTTTCCCTTTTAAGAACTGAGTTTTGAGGCCTGGCCCAGTAGCTCAAAACCATAATCCCAGCATTTCAGGAGGCTGAGGTAGGAGGATTGCTTGAGGCCAGGAGTTCAAGACCAGCTTGGGCAACAGAGTGTGACCCTATCTTTACTAAAAATAAAAAACAAATTAGCCAGACATGGTGGCACACGCCTATGGTACCAAGTACTCCTGAGGCTGAGGTGGGAGGATGGCTCCAGAAATGGAGGCTGCAGTGAGCTGTGACTGTGCCACTGAGCTCCAGCCTGGGTGACCGAGCAAGACCCTGTCCCAAAAAGAAAAAAAAAAAAAATCGAAGCAGGTAAAGTCAAAGACCCTGTGTGAAGCCCCAGTTCCATTCACTATTCGTGACAGGGCCCACTGTCCCCTTTTCCTACCATTTCTGTTTAGACTCACAGACCGCCATATGTGGAAACACCTTCATTTTACTTAGTGGATATGAGGTAAATAATTTGCCAAGATGGCAAGTGAGAGGAGGAGAGACAATTTTGGCTCCTAATCAAGATGGATCAGCTGAGGCCCCGTGCAAAATTAAAATATGGGGCCCCTTTTTAAAAAAGTCAAGAATTTCAAGATGGCAAAAACACAGCATGCAGCCAAACACAGGGCCCTTTGAGCATAGGCTCCGTGCCACTGCGGGGCCACACACCCAGGCAGCCTCCTGGCTCTAGATCTAATGTACTTTCCTCTGTTTACCTGCTGACTTCTCCTTTCTCTTTGTTCCCATTCCCAGCCTCCATAAATTCTAAGTAACAAAGAAACAAATGCTATATTTAAGCTTGAACAGCTGATTGGATTTATGAGAGAAAACTCTGCAATCTCTGGGAAAATAAAATAAAAAGAAGTGAAGAACATCATCTCTTTAATTTTTTTTTTTTTTTTTACCATCTTCAAAATTCTCTTTACTTCCAAGAAACTGCCAGGTGAGCAGAAAACAAGGCCAGTATGCAAAAGTCAGTAGGTTGGAGATTTGGGGGTAAATCACAAACTGGATTTTCTAAATAAAAGTCAATGTGCCCCTAAGTGAGCAACAGGGAATACCCCAGGCCCTAGGGGATAGCTCTGGACAGTCCATATTTCTGGATTTCTGAGTGGGTTACTAATAAAGACCAACCACATTCAACAAGGACAAAGAGAAATGGGGTCAACGCAAAGCCCCGCCATTGGGTAGGGCACAGCCCTGATGGACCCAGCTGAGCTGGAAAAGGCCAGGTTGAGAGGGGCTGGTTGACATGATGCTTATCACAGGTAAAAGGTCTGACAGACCTGCCAGATGAGGTTAAAGGTACCACAGCTGGTTATATCAACAAAGGTATAAAGGCCAGGGCAAGGAAGGTGAAGTTCCGTTCCACGCAAGTGTCAAGAATGCAGAGCTGTGGGTAGGATGGTCCCTGCTTTAAGTCCTTCACCACAAATGGGAAAGAGTAAGAACATGGAGAAGTGTCACAGGTCAGGATGGAGGAAGATCTCAAAATGGCACCACCCCCAGAAGAAGCTCTTTGTCTGAACAAGAGTAATCTCAAGGGAGTCCTGGTCAGTTTTGAAAGGCTGTCAGGAGAAAGCTGGATTCAATATATTCAGTGTAGCTCCAGAAGTCGAGAGATGTGGGAGGGTGAGTGGGATGCATAGGAAGACAGGGTGGGGACCTGCTTCTGGAGGTGGAAGCAATGGGCACCTCTCCATGCTGTATCAAATGTAGAGTTCTGCTGGATGGGAGCCCTGGGTCCTCTTCCAAGTCTATGAACTCTTGGGAATCAAACAAACGAAAAGAGCGGGGTGTTTTGAGTCTTGAGGTGATCTCAAGAGCAACATATTTTAAATATTTTTTTTAATTTTTATATATTTAATTTTTATTTATTTGGTTTATCTTTTTAATTTGGTTTATTTTTATTTTTTAATTTTTATTTATTTGGTTTATTTTTTTTTGAGGTGGAGTCTAGCACTGCCACCCAGGCTGGAGTGCGGTGGTGCGATCTCTGCTCACTGCAACCTCCACCTCCTGAATTCAAGTGATTCTCCTGCCTCAGCCTCCGAGTAGCTGAGATTACAGGCACCTGCCACCATGCCCAGCTAATTTTTTATATTGTTAGTAGAGACGGGTTTCACCATGTTGGCCAGGCTGGTCTCAAACTCCTGACCTCAGGATTCATGCACCTCAGCCTCCCAAAGTGCTGGAATTACAGGTGTGAGCCACCACGCCCAGCTCTTAAACATTGCATAGTATCAAGGATGATAAGGGGGAAGGGAGCACAACCTAGAAAGGGTTAACTGGACGAACACAGGTTGGATACTTTACAAGTTGAGACTTCGAAGAGGTGCCCAGACAGTCCTGCAGACACAGGATAGGTACTCGCTAGGACCAGGGCCAGGACAGATTGTTGGCTTAACATCGAGTCATCCTCAGGTTACCCAAGGCCAGCCTGGAATGAGGGAGTGGTGGCTGTTTTCCAAAGACATTTGTGTTGACCAGCCTTGAGCACAGATAAGCACCAGCAGCATCTTTTGGCTGTGATAAGATAGAAATTTTTTAAAAAGCTCTGTGTGTGTGTGTGTGTGTGTGTGTTTTGTTTTTGTTTGGTTTGGGTTTTTTGCAAAACCTGAGCTCTGTTGCCTTTTACAATCAACATAGTGCCTTTGTCAAGCCAGTCTGATTCCTTGTTTGTTTTCTTTGGATTACTACACCCTGCTGTGGGAAAATTAACTCTTTGGCATGTCCACACATATACATCCATGTAGACATCCACCCCCAGCAACGCATCCTCAGGAGCCCCACCAAGACTACCAGGTTAAAGGAGGAGCTTCAAGTCCAATTAGAGTCTAATGAGCTCTGCTAATTGAGATTATTCTTGCAAATTGGTTAAAATTCTAATGAGTTGGCTTTAAACAGAACCTCCAGTGGATGTTTACTCTGGCTCTGCCCCAGCAAATTTGTAAGACAAATGCAATATCCCTGTCCTCGCCAGCCTCAGTGAGAATGGGGGATAACATTGCTGAATGCCAGATAGTCACAAGCATTAATCATCATCTGAGACTGCTAAAATGCTGTCAGCTACTGATAGAAAAACTGATATTGAACACAATGGGTGTTTTCTAGGAAAGATGCATCTGCCGTCTGCCAGGCACTGAGCTAGGGGCTTTTGGAACTCAGAGTACACACAGATAGACACTGGCCTGATTTGATCAAAATTCCCAGAGTCCTACAGTGTTGCAGAAAGGGGAGTCAAGAAAGGGATAGCAGCAGGGAGGGTGGGAGAGTTATCCAGCTACTCTTTGTGTTCCAGATAACGACATGTTTACAGCAAGATTTGGAGTACATTCACTTTAGATTGCTAGCTATCATAATACTTACAAGGGATTCACAGATAGAGATTATAAATGAGGTTACATAAATGAAATATATGCATGTATGTTTTTATCCAGCAGTAGCCTCCAGTGGAGGAAATTTATATAAGAGTCTCATTGAATCATGGCCTTAGGAGTCTCAAAGAATGAGTTAAGTACTCACTGTTTTATCTTGTGTCTACGTCGACAGGTGACACAAGACATCAAGAATCACATGATGTTTCTTTTGAAGGCTCTCTCACTCAGATTGAGAGGAGGAAAAAAAGCACCAGTGGATGAAGACAACTTTCTTCACAGGAATATGTCACTCTCCTGGGGGTTCAGCCACCAGCTCTGACGTAGCTTAGAAGTGGGTATTTGACCAATGCTGCCAGAACCAGACCTGCAGTCTCTCATAGATCTGGCAGAGGTGGCCCAGTACCTTGCTTTGGGGTGTGAACCAATTACACTTTTCTCCTCCTTTGGGATTTTTGCTGAAATTCCAAGGAAAGTGGAAGACCCATGTTTAATATCCTGTCACATAGAATTACGACCCTCTTAGTAAGAAATTCTAAGTGCAACCAAGTGAACCTCTCCATCTAATTTAAGAAGAAAAGAGATCTGTTGAAGTAATAACACAGAAACTCTGAGGAGAGCTGAGAATTGAGTCTGGAATCTACAGTCTGGAGTCTACATGGCCAGGATCAACACCCAAACCACTACTGAACTAGATGTCAGACTCTTTCCAGAGAAGATGGAGTCGAATTTGTTGTGTAAAATATATCAGATATATACAAAGAGTATATTAAAAGTTTATGAGCAGTCACAAACAGGGTAATTTTCTTTCCATTCATTTTAACTCATAAGACACTTAGGGGCAAAAGTTTAAGAGACAGAGCCAGAATTTACCTAATCCAGCTTCTTAAACTATCCTATTTCCACATCATCCTGCTGTGGGAAAATTAACTCTTTGGCATGTCCACACATATACATGTCACCTACAGAAAACAAAATGACTCTCAACAAAGCCATGTCTTTAACATATCATTGTCCTTCCCGATTCTAGAAACCTAGTAACCTAGGTTACTAGGCTATTAAAAAAAAAATAGCCTCAAACTTTATTCTTGAAGTACAGTTTCTAAAATGAACCCTATTTTATCTTTGCTAAAATAGTTTTAACAGCCATCTCCCCTTGAAATGCACTTTTTTCAGTTATTCCTTTTCTTATGGTTATTTCATTGAAAAATAATTCAAGATCATTAAAGCAGCTATCTAGACACATTTTTACTGAGGTTCATATTCATCACAAACAAAGCTCTGTTACATGGGCATAATAATTTTTCCTATACACAGATAATTACTACAGCAATTAAATTGAAGTAAATGGTTGAAAGGGAAGCAGATTTAAATGCTGCAGGAGTGTAGACCTGAGAGATCTGACTGAAGAAAGAATAGAAGCTTTCAAACAAGAGGTATTATCCATGCTGACCTTAAAAGACACACAGGATTTCAAAAAAGGGGTTAAAGAAATTCCAAGTAAAGGGAGAAGCATGAACCAGATAAGCCAAATGGTGGAAAAGATGCACAACAGAGAAAAAGACTGGAAGTGCCAATTGAAGGTCTTAAATTCCGAGCTAACAAGTTTGACCTCATTCAGTAAACACTGGAGAGTCCTGATTTTTCATCACTGGAATCAACTGTCAGATCTGGGCTTTAAAAGACTAGTTTAATTGCAAGTGTCCTGTGGGCTAAATAAGATCTGGGCTTTAAAAGACTAGTGCAATTGCAAGTGTCCTGTGGGCTAAATAAGATCTGGGCTTTAAAAGACTAGTGCAATTGCAAGTGTCTTGTGGGCTACCAAGCAGACCATATATGAAACAAATCTGACCAGATCACCAGAACCAATCTTCTATAAAATATTCCCATTCTACAGAAAAACTGCCAAAATTAGAATAGGATTTTCTTAGTAGAAAAATTGCTTTCAACAACCTTTGGAAAGGTAAAATCATGGATAAATTACCGTTATTTGTCACAGGAAGTAAGCCAGACATTTTAAGTTACCCTTGCTGTAAATTTCTGAGCCATGAAATTATAGAATATTGCTGCTGTGAAAGTCTTTTAGAAACTACTTTATCAAACCCCTTCATATGGTGTCTGGGAAAACCAGGATCCAGAAGGAAGCCATCTGGGCTTGTGCAGTGGAGTAAAACTTACTCTGTGTTCAATACAGGGCTTGCTAATAAAAGAACAGTGTTTAGCATTCTTCTGTGCTCATCTTTCAAAAGATAGGGTCAAATACTCTTTTTCATACAGGGTCATATCATACAGTGGAGGTCTGTGTTCAAATCTCAGATTCTCCACTTAATTCTTGAGTGAGAGAGTTACCAACTGTCCATTTTTGTTTCCTTTTCTCTTAAAAAAAAAAAAAAAAGGTAGCAGTGGGGGGATAATGAGTATCTGTATTATAGGGCTGTGTGGGGATTAAGTGAACTAATTTATATAAAGTTCCTAAAACAGTGCATAGCCCAGAGCGAGTCCCCATCAATGTTAGTCATTCCTATGTACAGAAAGAATATCAGAACCAGGGTTCTTCCAGAATAGAAACAGTTGCTCCAACCAGCAGGAAATGTTCTGTCAATGAACATGTCGAAGCCCCAAAGCCTCACAAGGCTGGCAGCCAAGCATTTCATGGTCTAGGTTAGGAGGTCCACCTGCCCTACACCAATGTCTCAGTCTTAGACATAAGAACAAAACGATGAGTGTGACAATTTTATGGAACAAACAAAGAACTGAGTAACAATTCAGTGTTCCATTTAAACCATATAATGCAAAGTAAATCATTTATCTCGTTTTACAGACAGAAATCTGAGACATAAAACTTTCCAATTTGTTTGCATTTCAAAAAATGGCTCACACACACATATTTGAATTATGACTCATGAAAAGAGAAATAACAACACAGTCAGTCACACATTGTTTAACACCAGGGCTATGTTCTGATAAATGCATCATTAGGTGATTTCATGGTTGTGCAAACATCACAGAATACATTTACACAAATCTAGATGGTATAGCCTACCATACACCTAGGCTATATGGTCTAGCCTGTTATTCCTAGGCTGCAAACATTTACAGCATGTCGCTGCTTACCCCAGAACCACCATAAACATGTGGGTCATGCGTTGTACTACAACATTATGATGGCTATGATGTCACCAGATAGGAGCTTTTCAACTCCATCATAATCTCGTGAGACCACTGTCACATATGCAGTCTACAGCTGACCAAACATCATTATGTGACGCATGACTGTACTTTTTATTTGTACATTTCTTTCTAGTTTCTAGTGTACTTTATTGCCCATCATAGCAACTAAACGTATAAAAGTACTGTGTGGTAGGTACTGCTACCCTTGATTTTATGGTCAAGACGTCAAAACACTGACTGGTGCAGGGTCACCCAATAATTAGGCCAAAGCTGTAGAAACAAAATCTGATGCCTCCAAGTCTAATGCTTTTCTTGCCAAAACAGAGCCATCATGAACAGAGAACATGAAGGATTTCTACCAAGCTTAATGTCTGGGAAGTACTCAGCCCTCAGCAGAAGTGTATTGGGTTCCCAACCGAGTTCTTTTACCAGGTTCCTGTAGGACTTACTCATCTCACTGGGTTCTTCCCCCTACCCAAGAGGACTAGACAGGGTTTCCCAATGCCAGATAGTTGGGCTGGGAGAAGCACCACAAACGAAATGAGTGAGCCACTACATCCCAGGGGAAATGCTGCTTGGAGCTTTAAGAAGAGGCCAAGGGGGTACCTAACAAGACCCAAATGAAACCATTATTATGGGCAATTCACAGGGTCCATGTTCTGGCCCTTCCCCTCACAGGCTCATAAATTCCTCCTGTCAGAGATACAGATTTGACTGGGCCCAGAGCACTGACTCACTCTAATAATGTGCACAGAGACAGTCATCAAATTAGCTGCCAAATCTGCTTGTTCCCAATGAGGAAATTCATTGTCAAGGGGATGGAGGCTCATGTCAGCCTGACCAGCTGTGGACAGGCTGCAAGGAGAGTCAAGTAACCAGAGGCTCTTTCGTGGGCCTCACTCTGATTAGAGGCAGAGAATTAACTGGGTGATCAAAATGTTTAGTGGTATGAAGCGGGAATACAGGTGACTCTTCTGTCTCACTGCAGGACAGACTTATCAGGAAGAGAGAGAAACTGAGGCCAGTCTGACCCGGTGGGTCATCCTGGGCCTGCTGAGATGACACTGGTGTCCTCTGTGACCCTACTTTTGCTGAGTTTGTTCTGTACCAACTCCTTTCTGACAGACACATTCTGAACTACATTTCTGAATGTCAAGTTTGGCTATAGCCAGGAGTAATTCTGGCCTGTGAGTCATTCTGATGCTTTAATGAGATTTTGCCCGACTCAACACTAATACTTTCTATGTTGATTTCTGAGCCTCATTCCCAGAGTGCAGTCTGATGTCCCCTGTTTCCAAGTTTGCGGTGGGAGCACACTCATCACTGTCACCCCTATGTCAGAACAGCCTGACTCACCCATTTTACTTTTGCAAATTATAAAAAAAAATCTTTAAAAATTCTTATTACAAAACCAACATAAGCACTGTATTTAAAAACTGGTAAATATATGTGTATGTGCGCGCGCACACAAACACACAGATGCAATCTCCTTTAATCCCACTGACTCAGAACATTCTGTCAATTCTCTTTATGTGCACATTTTACTAAAATAATATTTTGAAAATTGCTTTTTCACTTTACACATTATGAACATCTTCATTAACAAATAGAATTTTTTTTTTTTTTTTTCAGATGGAGTTTCGCTCTTGTTGTCCAGGCTAGAGTGCAAGGGTGCAATCTCAGCTCACTGCAACCTCCTCCTCCTGGGTTCAAGCAGTTCCCCTGCTTCAGTCTCCCAAGTAGCTGGGATTACAGACATGTGCCACCACGCCTTGCCACTTTTTTTATTTTTAGTAGAGACGGGGTTTCTCCATGTTGTTCAGGCTAGTCTCGAACTCCCGACCTCGGTTGATCTGCGTGCCTCAGCCTCCCAAAGCACTGGGATTATGGGCGTGAGCCACCACATCCAGCCAACAAACAGAATTCTAAAACATCATTTGGATGACTATCTGCTATTCTATTCTATGAGGCATTAAAATTATTTAAGCAATCCTCAGTGGTTGGATATTTAGGTTGTTTCCAAATTTTTGCTCTTACAGCACATTGTAATAAAGATCCTAAGGATGAATATTTTTAATAAATATTTTATTGTAGAATTTTAGGTTTGCAGAAGAGTTGCAGCCAGTATAGAGTTCCCGTAACATAATGTTCCCCTAATGTTAGCATCTTATATTACCTAGTACATTTGTCATAACTAAAAAACCAATGTTGGTGCATTAACATTAACTATGCTCCAGATTTTATTTGGATTTCATTAGCTTCCCTACCAATGTCCTTTTTCCATTCCAGGATTCAAATCAACATATCACATTGCATTTAGTGTAGCTGAATTTTTATGCACATATACAAATGTCCCTCGACTTGGGCAATGGGGTTATACTCCTATAAGCTCATCATAAGTTGAAAATATCCTAAGTTGATAATGCATTTAATGCAACTAACCTACTGAACATCATAGCTTAGCCTGGCCTATTTTAAATGTGCTCAAAACACCCACATTAGCCTGCAGCTGGGCAAAATTATCTAACACAACGCCTATCGAAAAGTGTTGAATAGCTTATGTAACTTCTTGAATACTAAAGTGAAAAACAGAATTATTGTGTAGGTACTCAAAGTATGGTTACTACTGAATGCATATTGCTTTTGTACCATAGTCAAGTCCAAGGCTCTTAAGTAGAACAATCATTAGGTTGTGGACCATCTGTATTACTTCAATTTATTTCTGGACATGAAAGAATAAACTCCTGGAAGTGCTGGAGCAAAGGACTCAGAAGTTTTGAAAAATTTTTGATACGTGTCACTGAACTGCCCACCAGAAGTGTTATGCCAACACACATTCCTCCCATCAATGCATTAGAGTGTCCACATACATGCTGACAATGCTGTTTCTTGTGACGACTTTGAACTTTATTATAATGGTGTCATAGCAAAGTCAAATTATAGAAAGAATGAGCCGATTGATGTTGAGGGCCCTATCTCTGCTTATCTGGCTGGGTCCAGGGAGGATTTAGCATACATGCAGACTGGTGAGCTATATGTCCTGCAAGCAATCCTCTAATGTCTTATGTTGTGAGTAGCTAAGCCTTGAATAGATATCAAGAAGTAGTGAGCCTAAGGGTCAATGCATGGCCAGACAAGTACACCTGGGAGCTCTTTCATGTTGCCAAGATAACAGTCATTTTCAGTACAGCTCCACAGACACATGTGCTGGGAGGAATCAATGTGTTCTACTAACATCAGCTTTCAAGATTTTTTTTTAAATCATGACTCCCTCAAAAGCACATTTTAAAACCCTAGAAAAAAAGTATTTACTATGATCAATGCTCTCTGAAATTTTCCATTCTATTCGATTTCAGTATATAATCTTACCAGCACTGAACTCATGCTGCCCGACAGAGTAGCCTGCAGCCACATGGCTAGTGAACACTGAAATGTGGCTAATCGGAATTGAGGTTTGCCGAAAGCAGAAAATATGCACCAGATGTTTCAAATTTAATTCAATAAAGTGAATGTGCAATATCTCATTAACTAAAAATTTTATATTAATTTCACACTGCAAGGATACTATTTTGTAAATATTAAATAAAGTATATTATTAAAATTAACCTCAACTGTTTTTTTAGATGCGGCTACCAAAAAATTCTAAATTACATCTGTGACTCACATTATATTTCTACTGGACGATAATACACTAAACTAACTTTATGATGAGTCCCAAGCCACAGTTTAAGAGACGCTGCACTAGTAGGCTCTGGGTTCCCAACCAGGATTCATGGCCAAAGGCAAGTTGCTATTTGGTCATTTGTTCCCACCTCTCTCCTGCCACCCACCTTTCTGAGAGCCCCATGACTGAGATCAAGCCAGGATTCTACTTGAAAAAATGGCTTAATCTCCTTCAATATCCAGAATAATGGATGGCCTGTGTTCATAGTTCTACTCCACAGAGCATAGCTAAAATAGTTTGGAATTGACTAGACATTTCTGGAAAATTCAGACTAATCATCAATATATTTTGAAGACTAAAACAGCTCCTTGTAAACAAATTGATACCTAAAAATGTATGTTTCAGTGACAGAGACTTCCTCAAGTGGCCATTGTTAAGCTGTTTTGTTCTTATTGTTTACAACTCCAGACTATTTTGCATTTTATAGTCTGAGATATTACACAAATAATCGGTAGATGCAGAAATAGATAACTAACCAACTAATGGGAACATATATAATCTTTTGGATATGTTAACTTTAAAACCTAAAGCAGAATCTTGTTTATTTATTATTTTAACTATATATATTTAATGTCTAGCAAATTCACATACTTTCATAAATTCTATTTTAATAATGCTCTATTTAACAGAGTTGGTAGTGTAAAATACACCTTATACAAAAATAGCTTCAGTAATACAAAATGTTATGTCATTGTTTTCATAACATCTTTATAAACTAGAAAAGGCCACGTTAAATATTATGCAAAGACATTGAAATGGCATGTACATTATTTATTCAACTATTCTCTTCTGAGAGACGGTCAGGTTTGTCTAATTTAAAGTCTATTTCTATGTTTCTAAAATGGGAAGAAACTAATGATTCAGATTATACTTGGATCTTATCACCATATGCCACTCTGCTCTCCAATAAACACTGCCAAATATTATCAAGTGACTGACAGATAAGCATAAACATATCAACCTTATTAATAAGCTTACTTCCCATGCTGTCTTCTAGATATTTTATGCTATTGACCAAATGTTGCCTTTTTTAAAAAAAAAATTAAAACTTTGCTTAATTATCTAGATAATACAGGCTCATGTAACTTAATCTAGAGATGTGGAGTGTGACGACCAAGTATCACACATACAAAAATACAGTAATGACCACTTTGCAGCAGATACAATCAAATCTCTCCTGAATTACAAAATCTTGGAGAGACTGAGCACCATTTGCTTTTTTAAGCATCACACACTGGGGTCTGTCAGGGGGAAATAGGGGAGGGACGGGAGGCGGGTGGGGAGTTGGGGAGAGATAGCATGGGGAGAAGTGCCAGATATAGGTGATGGAGAGGAAGGCAGCAAATCACACTGCCATGTGTGTACCTATGCAACAATCCTGCATGTTCTTCACATGTACCCCAAAACCTAAAATGCAATTAAAAAAAAGAAAAAAATAAAAATCACTTATTTTTCTTTATACACATAATGTAACTAACTCCCTTGTTCATTTTTACTAAAGTTTGTCATTTCTGTTAGTTCTACCAGTATACATTCCCCTAGACAGTAAACTCCAAAGAAGCTTTTCTGTCTCTTCTCCTCAGCCCAGCACCCGACATTCAGTCAATACTGCCTGGATAGAGTCTCTGGAAGGAACACCTGTGCTTTGTGTTTTTCCCTCCCTGGCTTCTGCTTCCATTGCAGGTGTCCTTGGGGGCTGGCTAGAATCACACAGGGCTCTACTGCATCTAATATCATGAGATGGGGGTGTGACCCTAACATCTGTCTCAATTTTCAGTTAGCAAATGAAGTGATTTCTATCCGCTGATGCCTGTTCTATGAATGAGGGAAAAAACAGGTGAATCAGGTGTGTTCTCTGCCTTCAAGGGATTCACTGGTACTTAAGGAAAATGAGGAAGGTGGTAAGCACGGACCCTGTGCTCTGAGGTGAGAAGTAACAGAGCCAGGAGACAGATAGATGGTAGGTGTGGACACAAAGCTGGAAGAACTGGGCCTAGAAAGAGTGGAAGGATACTCTTGGAAAAGGCAGTAAGCAGAGCCCGGGAATGAGGAAGGAGGCAGAAGATGGATGGGCTTCAGAAGACATTAGGCTGAGTTCTCCTGCCTTTAATCTCAACTTTCAGGCCTATGAGGACAAATGGACCATAAACAAGACCCACATAAAGGTAGCCTGGAAGCCAGACGGATGAAAGGGGTGTGACTTCCCTGCAGGAAAAGTGTGGCCCAGGTTTGGCTCAAGTTTAACAGGTCTTCCTTGGTCCTTGTGTGGGAGGTGGGGAGTAAGAGGAGCACCATGAGGAGTTAATGAAGGTGGGGCATATGGAGGCATATTCATGGAAGAGAAGCCATCCCATGGCTTCAGATTCTGACAGAGGGGCTGCCTTGTGTACTCAGAAATGGGAAAAAGGGAGATCTGTGGAGACACCCCAAGGCTGACGGACTATCAATCGAAAAAATAATACAGGTGGAAGTCAGGATTGTGGTGGGTGGGGGTCTTGGAGCAGAGGGTGTATGGTGCGTTGAGGCTGCAGAAATGCACCAAGACCTCTGCTCCCTACCCACAGGCAAAGAGTCAAACCATGCGTCAAGCCTCTTGTGCACTGAAGAGGGAGCTGCGAGGCCTCAGGCCACCAAAGGAAGGGGTGAGATAGGGGCTGACAGCCAAGCCCCTGCTCTCTTTGTGGTCCCTGAAGTCAGGTGACCACAAGAGGTGACCCTGACCTCAATGATGAGTCAGCCAACTCTTTCAGGTCACCACATACTTGTGAATGGCCCTTCCTGTCTGTCTGGGCAGTGGTTTGCCTTCACTGAAGGGTGATAGAGAGAAACTGAAGCGGACAGCAAAGGCAGGTCTTTATGCTTCAGCATTTTTGTGTTGCCTACACTGGGATAATTGCTCAAGTACAACAAAAAGGAAAGCCAGCAGCAAAATCCACAGGCCCTTCAAGGGCTTGGGAAGATGCTTGGAATTTGGAGCGTCCTGAGCCAAAATGCACAGGAAGAAGCTATCTGTCCACAGGTAGGAGAAAAAAAGAAAGTAAAGGCACATATGTTTTTGGCTTCCGTGTGCTATCATTAATCATTTTCTCGGGAACAAAGGATGGTTTCCTTGCCATAAGAGGAAAAGAGAAATAGATCCCTTTGACCAATGTGCTACCCAGATGTTCTCCAGACCCCAATATTTTTCCCCTACTTGATCTGACAAAGTGAAAGCTAAGATGACAATTGAGGGGAAGTGTTTCCTGAAGACAGCATCACCTACCCCTTCTCAGCTCCAGCAGCAATCATCTTCTGCTGGGGGAAGGGGATTACCTGTTCCGAGAGCTTTCGAGGTGAGTGCCCAGCTATCTTCTGATGGAAGCCACGGAAAAATCTGGTGGACTCTTTCCTGGATCAGCCATGAGTTAAATTACCTGGTAAGATGGAAGGAGGCCCATGGGTAGCCTGTTGCTACAGGTGTGGCCCTGATCTGAAAATCCTGGACACATTCCAACCTCACCTGGCTTCCCATTGCACCATATGTTCTTGAGAAGTTAACTGCCACAAGAAAGAGTTAAGGCACATACTCAGAGGAAATAATTCTTGGACGCTTCAAATTAGAGGGACTAAGGTGAGTAAAATACAAAGACGGTGAAGTTCCACGAAATCAACCTAATTTTAAAGCAGCAGTCCCCAACCTTTTAAGCACCAGGGACCAGTTTCATGGAATCCAATTTTTCCACAGGACGGGGTAGGTGGGGTGGGAGGTGGGGGAAGGGGGTGGATTTGAGATGATTCAAGGGCATTACACTTGTTGTGTACTTCTATTATTATTACATTATAATATATAATGAAATAATTATACAACTTATAATGTAGAATCAATGGGAGCCCTGTGTTTTTTCCTTCAACTAGATGGTCCCATCTGGGGGTGATGGGAGACAGTGACACATCATCAGGCATTAGATTCTCATAAGGAGCACACAACCTACATCCTTCGCATGTGCAGTTCACAGTGGGGTTCATGCTCTCTGAGAATCTAAAGCAGCCACTGATCCGACAGGAGGTGGAGCTCATTCAGTAATGTGAGCAATGGGGAGCAGCTGCATATACAGATGAAGCTTCACTAGATAGCCCACCACTCCTCCTGCTGTATCGGTCTGTGACCAGGGGTGGTAGGGATCCCTGTTCTAAAGAAACAGACTCATTAGAATGGGTGATTTTTCCACTCCCCAAAAGCTTTGAGGCAGCTCACAATGAAAAACACATATCCACAAGACTGTTAGAAATGAGCTGGGCACCATGGCTCACACCTGTAATCCCAGCATTTTGGGAGGCTGAGATGAGTGGATCACCTGAGGTCAGGAGTTCAAGATCAACCTAGCCAACATACCAAAACCCCATCTTTACCAAAAATGCAAAAATTAGTCCAGTGTGATGGTACATGCCTGTAGTTCCAGCTACCAGGAGGCTGAGGCAGAAGAATCACTTGAACCCAGGAGGCAGAGGCTGTGGTGAGCCGAGATTGCACTACTGCACTCCAGCGTGGGCAACAGAGAGAGACTCGGTCTCAAAAAAAAGAGGGGGAGGGGAAAAGGCAAGACAGGTCCAATAGTAGAATACAGGCAGGAGAGTACTGGAAAACAGTTTGAGCTCAAAAGTGTTTTCTCCAAGGTAATCTAAGACTCTACTGTGAAGGCAGAGAAGCCACAGTGAGGTGAAGCCATGGTCAAGAGACAAGCTGAATTATCCCGGAAGAACTAGCTGTGAGTTGAAGGAGTATTTTGATGGTAGACTGAGCAGCAGCATAAATTAAGAGAGTTGAGGAGTAAGGAAGAAGGAGCCAAACTAGGTGGCTCAAGGAGCTAAACTGAAGAACAAGTCCCATGTGCTGGAAAGTTGCATCTATGTGCCACCTGCAGCACACTGCCAAGGCAAGCACTGGGCAAAGAAAGGGCCCTTCCAAACGATGCACACAGTGCCTCTCCTGCAAGCCTGCAGGCATGCACGCGTCCATCCACCCATTCATGTGATCCTTCCCAGTGCCTGGAATGTGTAAATCACTGTGTGAGGCTGTGCTGTGCGGAATGCAGGGGTGAATGAAATACAGGTAAAGATGCTCAGAAGGAAGAAAGAAACAAGACAAGGGAAACTATAGCACTCAAGGCAGACAGTGTCCAGTGAGCCAAGAGAAGCACGTAATCGCTACAGAAGGGAGCTCCAAGAAAGGGAGCATAACATCTGGCAGGGGAGAAGTGAGTGGGGAATGCCTGGAACTCTGCAAGTATCTCTGCTTCATCATGAATATCATAAAAGGAAGGAATTTTATAGAAAATGGGTGTCTTCAAGCAACGCCCTGAAAAACTGGGGAGGCTCAGATGGATGTGACTATGAGGGAAGTGGGAAAAGATTTTCAGGCAAAGAAAACAGTTTGAGCAAAGGCAGAGAGGCAATTATTTACAGCTTCCTAGATGTTTTCTAACCACAGAAACCAAAACCTAAAGAATCTGTCAGCACGTTCTGGGATTGATGACTGAACCTTGAAAATTTACAGGCAGTTGACACAGGAGAATTGGGTATTTCCTTTGATTTTTTTCATAGCACCCATGATCTTACATGGAGAGGAAGAGGTAAACACTTTAATGATTTGAAAAGGCTTTTTCTTTCATTCCACAGCCTGAAAATTGTTTTGCAATAAAATACTTTGACATGTTTATAAATACCATATTACAATAAAGTCATCCTTTCTGGACCACAGGCTATGGGGATTTCTTAGATGGAAAATTGATAAACTTCTGGAAAATAAAATTCACTGAGTTTTAATGCACTTAGAATCTGGTCACATGTTCAAGCCACAGCAGTTTGGGCACCTTTCAGCCTCCAAATATTGCAAGGTAGCAGAACTTACTTCTGTTGATGGAGAACTCATCCCCTCAACAGCACTGGCATGTTACAACTAATTCTCCTAATATTGGGAGATAGAATACAAAGAAGAAAATATTGGTCTTCAGAGAAACATCTGAAGAAAATGGCAAAATGAAGACTATCTTCTTGACTCTGAAATAAAGTGTTGCTTTCTTAAAAATTTCTATTTTAAAATAAAGGAAGTAGAACTCAAAGAAATTATGTAAATGACCCAAAGTGACGTATCAAATGTCTTAGTACATTTAGGCTGCTATAAAAAAAATACCATAGACTGAGTGACTTACAAGAAATGGAAATTTATTTCTCACAGTTCTGGAGGCTGAGAAGTCCAAGATAAAATCACTGGCAGGTTCAGATTCTAGGAGTAACTTCCTGGTTCATAGGCAGCTGTCTTTTCACTGTGTCTTCACATGGCAGAAGTGGTGAAGAGGTCTCCGGGATCTCTTTTATAAGGGCACTAATCCCCTTCATGCGGGTTTCACCCTCATGACGTAATCACCTCCCAAAAACCCCACCTCCAAATGCCATCACATGGAGGATTAAATTTCAACATATGAATTTGGGGGAACATAAACATTCAGTGTGTCACATCAAGTAAGGGATGGACAATTGGGGTGAGAAGACACTAGCTCCCTTGTCAATCCTTTCCTTGAGCTATGCCCTTGACCCTCACTCACTGTAACTTTAACCCCAGACCTGGATCCATCTCCAATTACCCGTCCCTCTGCCCTGGACCTGCTTGCTGGACCTGAATTCTACTTCATATGGAATTCCTTCCACCTTGCCACTGCCAGAAGACAGGCCCTATATTAGGGGATCTTACTCTTCCCCGAGTTTCCCCATCTCAGTAAATAGTATGAGCATCCAATAAGCACTAAACTAAAAACTTCAGTTATTCTTTCTTTCCCTCTTCCCCTCTCTATTAGTTTCTTATGGATGCCATAGTAAGTTTACAATAAATATGGTGGCTTAAAACAATAGAAATTTATTCTCTATTGTGGAGCCAGACGTCTGAATTAAATGCCACCAGAGTTGATTCCTTCTGGTGGTCTGAAGGAAAATCAGTTCCATGCCCCTTCTAGCTTTGGGTGCCTGTGGGCAATTGTGGCATCCCTTGACCTGCAGATGTATCATTCCATTCTCTGCCTCTGTCTTCACATGACCTTTCCTGCTGTGTCTGTCTCTTTTCTGTCTCTTATAGGGACATTCATCAGTGGTTTTAGGGCCTATTATAATTAAGAATAATCTCACCTTAATTATATCTGTAAAGATGCTTCTTTCAAATAAGGTCACATCAGGAAGTTCTAGGTTAACATATCTTTTGAAGACCACAATTCAACCCATAACACCCTTCTCCCCACATCGTATCTGTCCTAATTCCTGCTGACTGTACTTCCACCGTATATTCCATTATCTTTCCCTTCTCTCCATTTTCACTGCTACCATTCAGCCGACCACCACCATCATCTCTCCCTGGCCCACTCCTATGGCAGCCTAACTGGACTCTCTGACCCACTCAGAACTTTCCATCCACTCTCCCCAGAGTATCCTGAATTATTTTTCAAAAAATCATACCTTGTCACTCCCTTACTTAAAACCCTCCAATGATTTATCACTCACTTAGAATAAAACCCAAACTCCTTACCATAGCCTCCAGAAAAGTCATGATCTAGCCCCAACCTGTGGCTCAAACCTTCCAGCCTACTATCCCCCACCCCACACTGGGTTTTTCTGAGTTTTGTTTTTGTTGTTTTGCTTGTTTTGTTTTGGGTTTTTTCTGCTGTTCCTCAGAGACTTCAAGTCTCCTTTCCTCTTAGGACTTGTTTCCAGCTTTCCTTCCAACAGTCATGCCCTTTTTGCTCCATTTCCCCATCCCTACAAGGTTACCTCCTCTTTCATTCTGATTTAAGCTTAAATCACCTCTTTGGAAAGGCCTTTCCTGACCACCAGGAAGTTGTCACCTAGAAACTTTTCATCCAAGCACTTAGCCTTAATTCTCTGCGTAACACCCGGCACTGTCTGATAACTTTCTCATTTACTACTTGCTGTTAGTTTTGTGACTGTCATTTGTTCATTCTTTTACCATCCACCTCACCTCTACTAGGATATATGTCCTGAAACTGGAGACATAGTCTATTTGTCACTATTAAATCCTCAATTCTAGAACTCTCTGGAACATAGTTTCTCAATAAATATTTACTGACTAAACAAACGAATGAGTGAAGAAATGAAAGTTACTCATGCTTAAAGATTTTGACTTGAAGTTGGATAAGAGGACACAGCTTCTGAAACCCTCAGACAGGGAAAGATCTGGCTGGATGAGTACCCAGGAAAAGTACACAGAGTTTCTAAAACTTGGAACATGCAAAGGCAAGTAAGGGCAAGAGATTCCCAACTAGAGAATCAGACCCAGAACCTTTGTCTTCTACCTGCACTTCTTACCTGCACTTAAGTATGCAAAATTTAATGTTGGAGTTGATTAGAAGATATATGTAATTGAGCAGGGCATGGACATCAACATTAGTTATAGTTCCTGGAGAACTTAGTGAAAAATAAAAAGGAAAACTTGCTTTGGACATGAAAATAAGAATAACAAGTATAACATATTTCTCTAGATTCCCATGCATCATAATGAATATACATCACATTCGATGTGTGTTAAATTAATGTAAGGGTAAGTCTTTTTAGAGACAACAATAAGTCATAGATCTCTCTAGGGGGCAACAAAATGTGTCACCTAAGTGACCTGAGACCCATACCACTATCATCAGGGTCAGCCAAAAAGTGAGCCACACAGCAGCCAGTGCCCCCTTGAAACGAGACGTCAAATGAGAACCTGCATTGGCCTATGGGATAAGAGGGGACAGGATGCTGGATGGGTGATGAATTCACCTTTCTTTTCCTAGGACTTTCCTGGTTTCAGCACTGCAAACCCTTCCACCCTGGAATCCCCTCAGTCCTGGGAAAACGAAGATGATTGCCAACCTAAATGGTGAGGACTAAGGACTGAAACTTTCTGTTGAATGAGTAACCCCGACCCAATTTTACTTCAGCTCAAAGGATCTAGAAAACTTTTTGTCTAACAAACACCATTGCCTCGTGTTTTCTGGCTTTTCTCTCTTACTGGTTGGTAAGAACAATTTGTCTAAAATGTTCCTTCCACCTTTGCCAACCAGCTGAACTTCAGGCCCATCTCTCCAGCCCAAAGACCCCATATGCTGGTTTTGCCTGGGAGCAGATGCCCCTCCCTCACCCAAAAAAGTAGGATTGGCACACCCCACACCAGCTGCTTCCTCTGTGACCCTACTCCTTGTCTTCCTGGTGCCTCCTGAGCTTCCTGTGGCTGCCAGACCCACCACATTCCTGTGTTGTTCTCACCTCTGAGGTGCAGTTCTCTCTCCCACATTCCAGGCTACCCTTTGTATTTGATCCAAACCCATCTGTTTTCTGTCTTTCCAAGAGTCCCCATAGTTCCCAGATATGTCCCTTCTTTCCCCATATCAGATAGATATAGATTTATCTTCAGACTTGTCTTCTCTATTGTTTCCTGGATTTAGTGACATATGAGTAACCATAGCATATGCTCAAGCTGCCATTTTAAAACACTATGGCATGCACCAGTTAATCCCCATTTAGGGAAACTTGACAACACCTGTAATGTAAGAGGGAAAAGAAGAGTGAAAGACTACATGACATATGCAAATAAATGAAACCACCACCACCTCTAAAGGTGGTGACAGCAGGATTAGCTGCACCCAGAAGGAGAGAAGTATCCTGAATCTGCTTTTCTACCTTTGAGATGTTGCTCATTGATTCTAAGCCTGAGAATCTCTTTTTCCTGTAACTTTTAGGGACAGCATGGTCAGGAGATCTACTTTTGTGGACCTGATGATAGTGGGAACGTTTTCTGCAATGCTTTTAATAAGAGTATTGAAAGAGTTTGAGCTGAGTGCTGAATTGGCTTTACCAAAAGTTATTATAATGATATCATATCTGATTCTATCTGAATTGTTTACCTCCCTTCTGAACAGCAATTTGTTTATATTTTAAATAAAAAATTATTTTGAAGAATTTAGATAAGCTTTCTACTTTATTTTAGATTTATTCTTTGTTAGGAAAATGAGAAGGAAACAAACATTTAGCATACTGGGTGCTTTGCCTGCATCGTGTCATTTAATCTTTGCATTCACATGATGAAGTGGTGCTAATATCCCCATTTCAAAGATGGGAAAACTGAGGATCTGACAGGTTATGTAACTTGCAATTAATCACACAGTCAGTAAATGAAGGAGCTAGAATTTAAACCATGTCTGCCTCTATCAAGGACCTCAAAAGAGCCTTGGATTTTCTACTTAGTTCAGCTTTCCGTGTTGATTCCTAGGTGATGTTATATACATACATAGATGTGCATATATAATAAACTATACAGTATATATGTGATACTACCTATGATGTCTCGGCCATTAGATTTTTTAAATAACTTATACATGTCATTGCTCAAGGAAAAAAATGTTTTGTTTTGTTTTCAGAACATGAGATCCTGGATTTGATTTTATTTTTACATGTTTACATATTTTTTTCTAAAAAAAAAAAAAAAAAAAAAAACAGGGTGCATATGCAGAACGTGCAGGTTCATTACATGGGTATACATGTACCATGGTGGTTGCTGCACCTATTGACCCATCCTCTAATTTCCCTCCCCTTACCACCACCCCTCAACAGGCCCTGGTGTGTGATGTTCCCCTCTCTGTGTCCATGTGTTCTCATTGTTCAACTCCCACTTATAAGTGAGAACATGTGGTGTTTGATTTCCTGTTCCTGTGTTATTTTGCTGAGAATGATGACTTCCAGCTTGAACCATGTCCCTGCAAAGGGCATGATCTCATTCTTTTTTATTGCTGCATAGTATTCCATGGTGTCTATGTACCACATTTTATTTATCCAGTCTATCATTGATGGGCATTTGGGTTGGTTCCATATCTTTGCTCTTATAAATAGTAGTGCAATAAACATATATGTATGTCTTTATTGTAGAATGACTTATATTCCTTTAGATACATATACCCAGTAATGGGATTGCTGGGTCAAATGGTATATCTGATTCTAGATCCTTGAGGAATTGCCATACTGTCTTCCACAATGGTTGAACTAATTTACATTCCCACTAAGAATGTAAAAGCATTCCTCTTTCTCCACAGCCTCACCAGCAGCTATTGTTTCCTGACTTTTTAATAAACACCATTCTGACTGGCATGAGATGGTAACTCACTGTGGTTTGGATTTGCATCTCTCTGATAATCAGTGATGTTGAGCATTTTTTCATATGAAAAATATATTTTTAAGGAGAAATCTTTAGGACCATGGATAAGTGGGCTATTTGGATTTGTGTTAACAAATACATTTCACTTTATCTTAAGTTTAATGTTAAGTTTGGAGCACTGATTAAGACTTAGAAAACATCTTTAACTGATAAACTCAATCAAAAGAACCCTCTGTCATCAGAGATAGAGGAAATCCAGTGGACATAACATATATAGATCTGAGGAATAATTCATTCGCTCATTGGCAAATGGTTACTGTGTAACTACCATGTTCCAGGCACTATTGGAGGGAGGCACTAGAGATCCATCAATGAATAAAATAGACAACAATGCCTGTCTTCATGAAGCTTACATTTCACAGAAGACAGATAATAAACAAGAAAATGTGTAAATTATATGGCAAGTTTGAAGAGGTAGATGCTATGGAATAATAAAGCAGAATAATAAAGAGCAACTCTGGAGTGGTGGTGCTTTTAGTCTCCTTGCGAATTTGTGTCAACATATTCTGTAGGTGACCTGCAGATGGCAAGACTAGCAGTCCCAAAGGCAGTTCAGGATCAGCATCAAAAGAAGTCTCTAGGAGCCTGACAAGGGGTGTACTCTAGTCCATATTGTTTTGAATTACATAAAATTGGAAAGGAAAATAGATATTTTGGATGGCAACCAGAACAGAAAAAAAATCTACAGCAAGCGGGAATAATGATCAGAATCTAACAATACAGCAGGAAATTTAATAAGGATCAATGTACATGCCTCCTAAAGTCAACTTACAAGCATAAAGAGGGAAAGGGAGTTTTGATTTAGTACTGAGGAAAAAGACACAGAATTTTCATGGACTGTGTCAGTTGTTGCCATAGATTATAGCTAACAAGAAAAGCTATTGCAAACTTACACTACATTACCAGAAGAATCATATCTTCAACAATGGTGGTAATAATGCTACTCTACACAAACCACCTCTAGAGCATCCCATTTTATACACATTTCAAGAGAGATTGAGATGAAAATCACCCAGAAAAGCGTGGTCCAGGTATAGGGAACTCAAACCCACCTCCACAAGGAAGGACTGCAGATAACAGGATTTGTGCACCTAGAGAGGACAAGCCTCCAGAACTCCATAGCTAATATCTTCACATTTCTGTAGTACTGTCATATGAAAAAGGAATTGGACTTATTCTGTGGACTCCCACTGAGTAGGATGCAAAATAAGGGGTAAAAGTTACAGTACAGCAAAAGGTGATAAAACTGACTTTCTGAAATATATGTTATTATATGTTCTCTTTACGGTTTTTAGAAATAAAATTATACACACACACACACACACACACACACACACACACACACAAATAGCTTCTATTGTCTAAGATAACCTCAAGCTCCCTGTTATATTTACAGTAAACCTAACAACCAGCTCAGTGTGTTAACATCAAAAGGGAAATCCCATGTCTCAATAATTTGAATTCCGGAAACTTAGATTCTAGTCCTCCGTGTACCCAACAATGGATAACCAGGGATGTTTGTTGCAGCATTGTTTGTAATAACAAAATACTATCAACAACCTAAATGCCCATCCATGGGGAAATAGTTAAATAAATTTGGTATGTTTATAAAATGGAATTCTAGGCAATTGAATAGATGAGCATTTTGATGAACTGACATGAAAATATGCCCCAGATATAATAAGAAGGAAAATCTAACTTTTCTAGCAGAGAGCACACAATGCTTCCATCTCATGAAGTAAAATAAAAGCACAGAATAGCTCTGTAAGAAGGAAACAGAAATGAGTAAGAGAGGCTGTCTGGTAACAAGCAGGAGCTTAGACTATGGCTGTGAATGTGAATTGAATAGTGGCCTTCATTTTTGATTGCCATAGGAATTAAAATTTCATATATATATACATATATATGTATATATATATACATATATATATACATATATATATATACATATATATATATATATATATCTTTTTAAAATTTATTTATTTTACTTCAGTTGCATACTATACCTGGCATTTCTTCCTATGTTATCCCTCCCCACCCCCGCCCTGCTGTCTCTTCCCTACCCACCCCCAACTGCACTCACTGTGTGATGCTCCTCTCCCTGAGTCCACATGTTCTCGTTGTTCAACACCCACCTATGAGTGAGAACACATGGTGTTTGGCTTTCTGCTCTTGTATCAGTTTGCTTAGAATGATGGTTTCCAGATTCATCCAAGTCCCTACAAAGGACACGAACTCATCGTTTTTTATGGCTGCACAGTATTCCATGGTGTATATGCGCCACATTTTCTTTGTCCAGTCTACCATTGATGGGCATTTGGGTTGGCTCCAGGTCTTTGCTACTGTATACAGGGCTGCAATGAACATTCGTGTGCATGTGTCTTTATAGTAGAACAATTTATAGTTCTTCGGGTATATAGCCAGTAATGGGATTGCTGGGTCAAATGGAATTTCTATCTCTAGATCCTTGAGAAATTACCACACTGTCTTCCACAATGGTTGAACTAGTTTACACTCCCACCAACTGTGTAAGAGTGTTTCCATTTCTCCACATCCTCTCCAGCATCTGTTGTCTCCAGATTTTTTAATGATCGTCATTCTAACTGGCTTGAGATGATATCTTGGTGTGGTTTTGATTTGCTTTTCTCTAATGACCAGTGATGATGAGCATATTTTCATGTTTGTTGGCCTCATATATGTCTTCTTTTGAAAAGTGTCTGTTCGTATTCTCCGCCAACTTTTGAATGGGGTTGTTTTTTTCTTGTAAATGTTTTAGTTCTTTGTAGATTCTGGATATTAGCCCTTTGTCAGATGAAGAGATTGCAAAAATTTTTTTCCCATTCTGTTGGTTGCCGATTCACTCTAATGATGATTTCTTTGGCTGTACAGAAGCTCTGAATTTTAATTAGATCCCATTTGTCTATCTTGGCTTTTATTGCCATTTCTTTCGGTATTTTAGTCATGGAGTCCTTGCCTATGCCTGTGTCCTGGATGGTTTTGCCTACATTTTTTACACTACAATTAACTCCAGATGGATTAAAGATTTAAACAAAAAGCCTAACACCATAAAAACACTAGAAGAAAACGTAGGCAAATGTCATATATTTGTATTAACAAAAAGAAACTATAATATCTATAATATTCATTTTCAAATCATTGTTTTCCAATATGTTTTGTACAGGTACAAATGGGCACCAAATTCTTTCTTGATCAAAGATTTATAGGAATAAAGGGATCATAGCCACTGAGGGGATGCTGATGGGCTATCCAATCCCAAAGAAATTAATCAAATCTATGAACAGTTATATAATAGAGCTTGGTGATTTTTAAGCTTCCTTTTCAGCTGTCATAAAATGTACAACCAATTCTGAGATAGGAGAATGGCATTCCATCTTCCTTTTACTGTTTTGCAAAAAAAGTAATCAAAGGGTCTAGGTGGGCCCATGTAGTTCCTATGTCGGCCTGATGTGTGATACAAAAAATGGTAATAATAAATAAAGCACAATCCCAACAGAGCAATCAAAGTCTGTTTTACTACTTTGACTTATGTAATTAATATTTCCTTTTTAAATTTTAATCCAGTGGAAAAGCTCCTGTGAGGAAAAAAAAAATACCCAAACTGCCAGCTTAGCCATATTTCCCATAAGGTCAGCTTCTTAATCAAGAGGAAAAAAGAAGCGGTCTGAATGTGAATGTATAGACAGTTTAGAAGCTTTCTAGATGTGAATTAATCGAGCAAAGGCAGTTTGTGTTTTAAATCTGGCTCAGGTATGCAGTTGCAGTGAAATGGATGTAAATAGCTAAGTGTTAACTGAGCACCTTCCAGGGCCTGGTGCCTGGGATCTAGGATGAGTGCTCTCCAGGATGCTGGGTGAACACAGCACGGGCTGTGCCCCCATGGAGCCTGCTATCTTGGCAGGAAGATGAACACTGAGATAAGTCAAAAGATGTAAAAACAGCATGAAATAAGCATACCTCACCCAGAGAAAGGACTCACTATTCCTGATTAAGGGAATTAAGCAGAGCTTCAAGACAAAAAGATTATTTCTAAGCTCAGCCTTGAAGGATGAATACAAGAAAGTGAGAAAGGTATTGCTGGCCAGCATGAGCAATGACAGACATGTCTGATCTTGAAGACACTTAAACACCAGGCCCTTGAACACCTGTGGGCTGTGGACACAACATCAACTGCTTTGAGAAAGATGGGATATAAAAAGAGCTCTGCTTCCAAAAGCTCATGCTGGTGCCTGTGCATGGCATGAACAGGCCGTGGAGAAATGCACCAGCAAAGCCAGTGAGGGAGCTGCTGTTGCAACCCTGTGATGACATGAGGGGACCTGACCAAGCTTGGGGTAGGAGGAACTGCAAAAAAAGAGACTTTGGGGAGTAAAGCAAACAGGGTTTGGGAATTCCTGGAGAAAGAGAGAGAGGGAGAGTGAGGAGTGAGGATGACTCCAGTATTTGAAACAGCAAATGGGAGGAAGAAAAAGATCATTTTGCCCTGGGTCTTTCTGGCCTGATGCTCTTTCTCCCTCGGGATACTACCAGGGATGACCAGCTCCTGCCATGACTGAACAGTCATTTTATCTAAATTGACAATACTTATCATGTCTTTCAGGGTATGTCTATTACTCATTCCTTCAATGTACTGGTTTGAATATCAATACCCAAGGGGACTTTCAAGATCATCACCACATTTCTGCCAACTTCTCCCAACCCAACATACTAGTAAACCCTTTTCCTTCACCCCTAAAAAAACGGAGAAAAAAAAAAAAAAAAAAAAAAAAAAAAAAAGAAAGAAAGAAAGAAAGAAACCCACGAAATTTAGAATCAGACAGAGCAGGTCTCCAGTTCTGATTCCTCCATGGTCAAGAAATGGGCTATGGGAAATTTCTTAATGGGTCTATATGTGCTGACACTCAAAATGGCAACAGAGCTTTGCATTCTCCATCATTAAAGGACCAGAGAGCAATGGCTTCTGTGACCACCCAAGGCTGCCTTCAGGGTGGTTGTTGGCTTCACTCATCACATGCTTATTGAGGCAACATCTTCATTACCAGCTGTACTGAGAACAGCTGGCTCCCAGACCAAGCACAGCTCTCAGCAAAGCACAGGCTAAAGAGCAGTGATCAGCTGATTCCAAGCAGAGACAGAAGCCAAGGCAGGCAGATCAGGCCAACCAGCAAGGAATTAGCTGCTCCCTCAGAAGTCATGCAACACTGGCTCTGTATGCACACCTGTGGGGCATCTCACTTTGAATGGGTCATTGTTATCATCATAATTAATATCTTAACATCTGTACAGCAGTTTACAATTTTAAAAACACTTTCAAGCTCATGATTTGATCTTCATAGCAATTCTCAGAGCTACAGATTTTCATCCTTGTTTTATAGTTGTTAATAATTATTATAATGTATTAATAATATAATAATCACATCGTGTTATTAATTAGCTACTGTGTTCTAAGCACTGTGCTAAAACCTTAACTCGCTTTGTCTCATTTAATCCTCACAATCCCCAGCCCTTGGCAATGCCAGTGTCTGTCTTACAGAGGAAGAAACTGAGATACTGAGACAGCCACATACAGGGTTGCACTGACTGACTCCAGAGCCCACCCTGTAGTCTACTGACCCAGGCTGCTTTACCAGGGATGACAAAGGGAGGTACAGAGTGGTTAAGAGCCACTCCAGAAGTTATAGGGCCAGTATTTGCAGATCTGGACTCAGTCTACAATCCCTTACCCTAGACCCTAAGCTGTCCCTACTTCCACATGTGCTTGGAAGAACAAAATGGTAAAGACCGATTCCATTATGAATACGTAAGCTGACACCGAGTGTAAGAAGTAACCATTGAGCCACTGGGCACCCAGGGAATTCTCTTTAGTGTCTGTCCTTGTCCCTTACTCCTAGTGCAGCTAAGTGCTACCTGCTTTGGGATAGCTAATTCTTCTCTTTGACCCTCTAGCTAATTCCCTTCTTGTTGCATTGGGCTTCATGGCCAATAATTTCAGCTGAATTCCCATAAGCACCCTAACTCCTTGACACCCCTCGAGCTCACTCCATGAGCCTCCACAAGTGTAAACCCCAATACTGCTCATTCATCCAAGTACCTTAAGGTCTGTAATGGTTCATAGTAGGGGCTGACTTGATTGGATTGAGGGATGCCTAGATGGTTGGTAAACTATTGTTTATGGGTATGTTGGGAAGGGGTTGCCAGAGGATATCGACATTTGAGTCAGTGGACTGGAATAGGAAGACTCACCCTCAGTATGGGTGGGCACCATCCAACTGGCTATCAGCACTGCTAGAAAAAAGCAGGTGTAAGAAGGGGGATAAGCTGGCATGCTTGCTTGCTTGGATAGATTTGAGTCTTCTGGCTTTTTTCTTCCCGTGCCAGATGCTTACTCCCACTTCTCCTGCCCTTGGACGTCAGACTACAGGTTCTTCAGCCTTCAGATTCTGGGAGTTACACCAGAGGCTTAGGCTTCCTGAGTTACAGACGAAAGCCTCCACTGTCGGCTTCACTGGCTCTGAGGCTTTCAAACTTGGACTGGGTCATTATTGGCTTCTCTCTTTCTCCAGCTTGCCGAAGGCCTATAGAGGGACTTTGCCCTATAATCATGTGAGCCGATTCTCTCTAATGAACTCCCTTGTACATACACATACATCCTACTGGTTCAGCCCCTCTGGAGAACCCTAACAAAAAGTCTTTTAAAATTCCTAATATATGAAAGGTCGACTAGTTCTTGTTTTGTCTTGACTTCCCCAAGGAGGCTATGACCACTGAGGATGTGTCCAAGTAGTGGTAGAATTGGCTACTGCAATAGCTTCCTATTTAGTTGGGATCTTTTCATTCCTCCTCGTCTAATCCATATGCCCGCATGACACAAAGGCAATTTTTGTACAAAACAGACCCAATTTTGCCACATTCCTGCTCAAAAACCTTCACGGACTCCCAGTTGCATAAGAATAGATTCTAAACTCCTCCGTGTGTATTGATTCAGGAAAAATCCCTGCCCTTTCTCCCCCTGGGCCTTTGCTCAGCCTGTCACCCCTGCCTATCACATCCTTTGCCCCATGCTTAAGTTGAACCACCATTTTTCAAGGCCTAGTTCAAGATATCACCCCTCCATCAATTATTTCCAATGCCTTCTTCTTAGAGTGTTTTCTTCTTCATGGTTTTCCCCAAACATGTGATTTGCATGATCACAATATGTACTACCAACTGTGCAATGTCAGAATTACTTTATGAATGAGAGTTACATATGTTTCTATACTCCCTACTTGATTAAAAGTACCTGCAGTTATTTGATATTCGTTTTTGTCTTTATTTGCACACAAAAAACAATGCTTTATACAATATCAAGCCGATAAGGTGAGGACTATCCTACGCTTGGGTGTTAGAAGGGGTAGGTAAAATATTACTGATGACTGATGACCATGAGTTAACAGGTCCCAGAAGAGGAGTGGCTCATCCTCTCTGGATGTCTTTCCAGCCTCACACTGAGCTAGGGTCCCAGACTGTTTCCAGGGAGGAGCCAGAGTGGATGGGGGAGAGCATTAGTCCCAGGTCCCTCCCTCCCTCCTATTGCCACATCATTTCCTGCTGCTTCTCACTGACCTCTGGCCACTACTCCATCAGGTAAGGTGCCTTTGACATTGGTACTCGAGAGGCAGCATTTCAATCATGATGCTGGCCAGGTGGACACTCACTCCTCCATCCTGTGAATGATCTCTCTGGCTGAACAGAGTTGATACTGAGTTAAAAAGGATGAAAGGTGCTAGATGGAAGTGTTAGGAGTTATTTTTCTCTTTTCCCTCTCCAAAATAGGCCAATGTGGATGGCATGCCAAAGTATATCTTCTCTTTAATCTGAATTTCACCAAGAAGAAAACTGATCACACAACTCAATCATCACATTTTTACAATGCAGAAACTGGGGTACAAATACACTAAGGAACTATAACAATCAGGGTGTGGTCAGGAAAATGAAGCCTGAGCTAGCTATAGAATAGAGGAGTCACACAGGTTTCAAAAGGGCCGAAAAGCAACATAAAGAATAGAGAGGAGGACTGGGGAAGACTAGCATTAGGAGAAATACCTCATGTAGATGATGGGGTGATGGATGCAGCAAACCACCACCATGGCACGCGTATAACCTGCGCTATCTGCACATGTACCCCAGACCTTAAAAGTTTAAGAAGTAAATTTTTTTTAAATGATAAGCTGCAAAAATCAATGAAATAAAAATCAAATAAAACAACAGGGAAAAAAAAATAGAGTATCAAACCAGAGATTACCAACAGTGAAAAGCCACTACCATCCCAAGGGCTAGAGAGATAAAAGGAGGGGTGATGTTATCAGAGCCTAGAAGCTGGGATTTCCTAAAGGGAGCTGGAATCATGGCAGGAAATGGCTGATTAAAAAAAAAATTAGGGGCCACAGAGGGAGGGGCTATCTGATGGCAGGTGGAATTGGGCAGGAGATCCTGCCATTGTTGGGGACACTTTCCTAAGCAGAGAGAGAAGGAGAGAAATACCCTGGCGTCTCACCCATCTCCTTTCTTTAATCTCTCACCAGCACCTCCTAGTGGTTGGATCTAGCTGGAAGCCAGTTGGTAAGGAAGCCTGGGAACTGTTTGCAGGCGTCAGCCCTGAGTCATGCAGAGCGGAGCATAAAAAGAGCAGGGAAAGGATCTAACACAGAAGAGCTGTGAACGGCTATGGGGCTTTCCAATGGCATTTCTTTTCTGTTCTATCTACCCAACGTTTATTGAGCTTGCTGCCTGCACTAGCATTTCTTGAGTTTGCTTTCTGCACCAAGCACCATGCCAAACCCTAGCATAGAAAACTGAGCGAGACTTGGACTCTGCCCATCCTGAAGAGCCTCCAAATTCTTCAGGGGAGATAGAGGGAAATGGTCGGCAATAAGGGACATGTGCACTGGCCCCATGTGTGAAACCAATAAAGATTTAACAGGGATGAAAAGCTTCCAAGCACAGGAAAAACAAAGGCACAGAAGCCTAAAACAAGTTTGTCCAACCATGGCCCGTGGGCCACAGGTGGCCCAGGATGGCTTTGAATGTGGCTCAACACAAATTTATAAACTTTCTTAAAATATTGTGAGTTTTTTTGTTTTGATTTTTTAGCTCATTGTTAGTGTGAGCGTTTTGTATGTGTGGCTGAAAACAATTCATTTTCCAGTGTGGCCCAGAGAAGCCAAAAGTTTGGATACCCCTGACCTAAAAGTATGTTGAGAATGCAGGGAAGAAGTAATCGCAAGTGGATAGTAAGTGAGATGTCAGGGAGTGGCAAGAGATGAACTAGAATATTAGGTAAGGCCAACAAGCAAAAGGCCTAAGTAGGCCTAGCTACTCTACTTGGGAGGCTGGGGCAGGAGGATTCCTTCAGCCCAGAAGTTTGAAGCTGCAATGAGCTATGATCCCACCACTGCACTCCAGCCTGAGCAACAGAGACCCTGTCGGAAAAAAAAAAAAAAAAAAACAGACTTATGTGACCTTTCTTTTAAAAGACAGCAGAATTGTCCCATCCCAAAAAGTTTTCCACTACTAATAGGCAAGTGTTTCTTATCACATAGACATAGAGAAGGAACCTTGCAGCAGCAGGGCAGTAACAAGAAGGGGGAGGGCTCTGAAACCCGACTTCCCTGATTAAAATCCTGATCTGTCACTTGGAAACGTATTGCCTCGGATAAGTTAGTTCAACCTTTCTGAGCCTCACTTGCTTCGCCAGCAAAATGACTGTAGCAACATCGACTTCATAGGATCATCCCAAAGATGAGAAGCAATGAATGCAGGGCCCAGGGACATGGTAGGACCCAATCAATGGCTGCTCCTGGTGTGTCTGAGGGGCAGACAGGAGTGAGTAAAATCTTTACATTTACTGCAAATAATCCATCACACAAAGAACTCATGAGTGGTGGCAGCTCGGCAGTGAAAAGGAATATTAAACTCCCTAAAGTATATTAGAAAATATGTGATCATTTATTATTCTTTTGCTGTTTCTCTTACAAAGAAATTCAGATTTGTCTCACCTTCAAACTTTTCCTCAAAGGATAACAAAGTATATGTAACAATATTCATTTATTCTGCAGGCACTAAATGAAGCCCTCTCTTACAACAGAACCTGTACTAGGCACAGAGAAATCCAGATGAGAGGCAGAGTACTCACCCTTAAATTGCTTTTGGTCTACTGGGGGAGTCAGACACATAAACAAATAATTACAAATAAATTGCCTCTTACTTGCAGTGTAAGGCATTTTCAACAATTCTGATACTATTTCTAAGGAAGGCTGTATAACTTGCCTGATAAAGCAAGAAGTCCTGCCCACTGATGTTGATTGTCAGGGATTGTCAGTTAAACAATTGGAGGGTGGTAGGATAAGCAACATCATAAATGTCTGCATAAAGTGTTTGGGAGGTATAACATTAACTAACCTATACACCAAAAGTGGATTTCCCTTACGATACCAGACACCAGCAAATCCATGGCTTCTAGATTTACAGATGAGACCTACTTGAGAAGAAAATGTGCTGCAAAGAGAAAAATCAGAGAAAACAAGGGAAGTGCAGGAACAAGGAGGAGGAGAAAAAGGAGAGGAGAGAAGGTGAGAAGAAGGGAAGAAAAATGGTTTGTAAGACCTATAGAAAGAAAAAAAATCTCTGCCTGGATAATTTGGGGAAGACATTACAAAGGGACATTCAAGCTAGTCTTTGAAGGTTGAATTGGAGTTTGAGAGAAGAAAGCTATTCCAGACAGAGTGACTGGGTACATAACAATGTATGTTCAGCAGGTGAAATGTTTGGTGTCACTGGAATATGTGTGGTGTGTTTCTGTTGCAACATGGACAACGGTGGGAAATAGTATCAGAGAATGAATAAAAATTAGGGCCAGATTGTAAGAAGCCTTGGATTTCAAAGTAAGGGTTTGGTCCTTTTCCTGTTTGCAAGGAAAAACCACTGAAAGATTTTCAGCAGCAGGTGACATTATTAAGTTTGTGTTTTAATTTTTAAAAAATTCTGGCTGCAACATAGAGATGTAGTCAATGTAACATGCTACCTGGATTCACTTCAGAAATGAAGGATTTGAGATGAAGTTACTGGAAAAGCCGTCAGTGCCTTTGGAGGATTGCCTCAGGTGTAGAGGTAACCCCCTTGTATTAGTCCGTTCTGACACTGCTATAAAGAAGTACCTGAGACTGGGTAATCAATAAACAAAAGAGGTTTAATTGACTCACAGTTCCACATGGCTTGGAGGCCTCAGGAAATGTATAATCATGGCAGAAGGAGAAAGGAAGGAGACTGGTGGTAGGAGACAGAGAGAAAGAGTGAAGAAGTGCCACACTTTAAAACCATCACCTCTCCTGAGAACTCACTATGAGGAGAGCATGGGGAAATCAACCCCCATGATCCAATCACCTCCCACCAGGTCCCCCCCTCGACAGTTGGGATGAGAATGTGAGATGAGATTTGGGTAGAAATACAAAGCCAAACCATATTACCCCTTCTAGAGGTGGCCAGCACCCAGTGTCTGGTTGGAATAGATGGGAATAAAGGCCCTGCCCTATCACCCCAACTCAGAGCAGCTCTAAAGGGTAATTCTCTCAACTCCATGCAGGGTCAGCTAGAACTGCATTCCAGCCCAACTTCATCCTCTACTCAATGTTGACTCTGTTCCTTCTCCTCCCTTCCCTTTCTGGGTGTTGATTGCAACAGCACTGCTAATGAACCTCTGTACACTAACCTGCATCTCAATGTGCTTTCCAGGAAACCTAACTGCGGCAGTAGAGTAGATTGAAAAGGAAAGAGTGAAGAGGCAGGAGGCTAGTTGCTGTGGCTGTGCTTGCTGGAACCACATGCACTGAACTTCCTGGGACATCCCTGTCCAGGTGGATACCACATCCTGTGGCATGTTTTCTGCTAACATGATTTTCCTAACTCCTCAACTAGTGTCCTGGCTCCTGGTTTAATTAGCATGTATCAGCGATCAAATTAAATTTTCATTATTTTTGGAAATGAGAAAGAAGAGTCTTCCACAGACAATTAAAATACAAAAAGAAAAACACAGGGCTGTCACAGGACAGCACGGAAGGTAGAGAGGATAGACCGCCATGCCGGAAATGGAAGAAAGTGAAATTAACTGGTGGAGCAGCTACTGTGAAACCTGTCATCCTTCCTGAAACAAATCATTCAAGTGAGCGCTAATGAGTTTCTTTGAAACTCATTAGCAGACACTTCCCAGGCTTTTTAAATCAATGCATATAAACAGATTTTTAAACAATATATGAATAAAACAGCATGCATATTTTCATATCTTGATTTTTTTCATCCTATATTATTCCCTTCAGATTTTCTATATGAGGAACATAAATACATTTTTTATTCAAAAGGAGCCCCTGGAGCCAGTTTGTACACTTGGGTTTTTATTCAAAATATAAGTCAATCAATTTAAGGAAAGCTGGGGTCATGCTACCTCATAAGAAACAAGCAACCCACCAAATGCCCTTCCTTCAAATGCATGGCCACCAGGCACTCACTCACCCTTACCCTCTCCCCACCACATACATCCTACCCCTATTAGGTAAAGGGGTTCAGCTTGTTTTACTAAATATGGTAGACATTATAATCCTAAAATGGTTATAGCATATACAATATTCAAAAAATGCACGTAACTTGTAAGAATTACCATAAAATAAACAGTGTCGTTCACACTGCCTGTTTTAAAAAAGGGCATTATCATTACCTTGAAATCTCCTACACTTGTCCCACTCAATTTCAAACCTTCTCTCCCTCTCAAAATTAGCAATTACTCTCTCAAATTTTGTGTTTATTATTTCCTTGCTTAACTTTATGGTTGTATGTACATTTGCATTCTTAAACCACACACACACAGAGTTATATGTTTTTGAGCTTCATGTAAGTCAAATCATACTGTGTATATTCTTCTGTGGCTTTTTTTCACTCAATGATATAATCCTGAGATTCACCTACGTGCATTTAATTGAAGGTATGTTGGTTTTGTCAAGTCCGAAACATAAATATCATGGCCTCCGATCTTAATAAAAGCCGTAAGTAATCAGAAGTCAATAGCCTCACTAACTCATCCCGAGAGAAAAGAGACACTTGTACATCAGTGTCAGGGTTTCCATAATGTAATGGTCCTCCTGGAAAACTGTTGTTGTTGTTTTTTTTCCATTCCTTTCACCACCCTACCTCTCACAGGGACAATAGGAACCACTGCCAATACCGCTATGGAAAATGTGTCCAGTGAAACATCCCTCTCAGTAAGCCAGGCATTCAACACCCTGTGCATCTGGAAGGGGACAGGCTCAGCAGGCCAGTACTCTCCTCTCTGCTCTGCTCATCTCCTGCCAAGCAGTCCTGTCCCAGTTCTGCAGCCAAACAAGGGATTCCTAGCAGCCGCTGCAGCCCACATCCAACCCCTCCTGTATGTCACTGCCCAGGACTGCACACCCAACTATGGCTTTCTCAGCTCACATCCAAGAAGAAGAATGGTCTTGGGGAAACCACCATCTTCTGATGTTCTGGATCTATCCTTTCACTTGGCATTTTGTTTCTGAGACAAATTTTCCAAGCCCAAAAGGCAACCCCACGTAGAAGAAAGGTCATATTAAGAGCCATTTCCCCCTCATTTCAGCTGGATAAAATGAGAGTCTGTTCTGTTGGCATTCCACATTTAGCATTTTCACTGCAGCCGCTGCTGGGAATTTCCCCTCTGAAGAAGACCAAATTAGACCCTCAGCCAGGCTGGCTGGCCATGGAGCATCTGAATTCCAAATGTCAAAGATTTCCATCTAAGAGGTTCTGATCTTTTGCTCACATTGCTCTGTCTGCAAAGGCATAATAAAAAAGCCATGGATTTCTCCTTTCCAGGATATCCATTTTGCTCCTCTCAGGAAAGAAATTCCAGTTCTGTACAAGGCATTCTTCCTTCACATATGACATCCCTGGGACTCAGCACCTTATCTCTGAAGGCTTCTTTAAGCATCCCACAACCCAGGAATCACTGACTTATCCCTCCTCTGCACCCCTCATTCACTCCATATGAAGTGCACCCAAAACATATTCTTGCCTGTATTTACTTAGCCAGTTTGCTTCCTTATTGGGCTATGGGCTCCTTTAGGGTAGGAAAGTGTCATATCCATCTCTATATCCCCAGATTAGGCCAAGGCCTGGCACAGAAGAGGCAGCC
Organism: Cebus imitator; assembly: GCF_001604975.1. Taxonomy (NCBI): domain Eukaryota; kingdom Metazoa; phylum Chordata; class Mammalia; order Primates; family Cebidae; genus Cebus; species Cebus imitator. The sequence continues at coordinate 1,102,793 of NW_016107559.1, read as the reverse complement.
AGGGAATCTATGAAAGTTGCGCTGAATCCCCTGCTCCTGGCCTACCACACAGGTAACCTGGATGGCCAGCCAGAGTGTCAGATGAACCACTTGGAGCCAAAGGATATGCTCTAAGAGGCTGACATGGGTGAGTATCCTCTGGAAAAGAAGCTGAAGAACATGAGGGAAATGCCAGGCCAGATTCTTGAGACAAAAATGAGTCCAAACTGGGGATACCCAGCACTAACTTTGAGTCTGAAATGTTAAGAGTGGGAGAATTCCTAGGAGACAAAGCTGACATAAGCTGGATACTTAGGTAGACCACAGTAGAAGAAGGATAAGCTAGGAAGACTCAGAACCATGAGCCAGCCAGGCTTAAAGAGGATTAAGGCAAATAGGTCATAACTAAGCTTTGAATGGCCTTGAATGCCATGCTATGGTATCTGGATATTATTCTGTGAGACAATGGCAAAATTACCCTCATGGCACCTGAAGTCAGTTGGCTTCCCCCAAATGGAGTCGGACTGCTTGAGAGGAGCAATGCCACTTCTCAGAACATTAGAAATTGAATTGGAATTCTGTCTCTGACTCTAGTACCATGCAAGGCACCTACATGGCTCAAGAAGTCTTGGCACAATGTTGGATTAACTTCATAAATGGAACCCAAGCTTGCAGGTTTCAAGCAGAGAGAGAGAGATGGGATCAAGCCCAGTAAGTGCCTCCTTCCCTCTCTCACTCACTTATTCTCTGAACCATCCCATTATCCTCTATAAAATGAGGATATTAACTTATCCTTCCAGTTCATCATCTATGAAGCTAGAAAGCACTTTTTTAAGAAACAACCAGATACACAGCCTGCAACTGTACTTGTTGACAGTTTGCTAAGCATTTTGTGGGACAGTGAAGGCATCCATATTCCCAGCATGTCAAATCCCAACATGGAACAGAGCCCAGAGCCATGGCACTTGACATAACATCTACAGGGATTGGAGCTGAGAGGTCTTTGCCTGGACAATTTCTGAGAAACCTGGACATCAGGTAGAGATTATCCCAAACTGACATCATCCTAACCAGATATGCCTGGTTCCCATATCCTTACCTCTAAAACAAGATCAAGTTCTGCTAAAAATTCCTAAGCCAAAAAGCCTAGCCATTGACCTTACTTTATGAACACAGTCTTGATAAAAACAGAATTAAAAATGCAAGTTGAGCATTTCAGAGCAGTGACGACCCTTAAGGTCATCCAATCTAACATCCTAATCTTACAGATGAAAAAAACCAAAGCCCAAAATGGGGACAACTCTGCAGAGAGGAGGAACTGGGAAACAAAAAACATGTCTTCGAACCTCAAATACCAATCTCAAAAACAGATTCAAGCCTGGTGTTATTTTTTAATGACAGAACAATAATAAAGTGTTATAAAATGGGATCAACATGGGAGAAAAGTTCAATTCGAACACTAAGAGGGAAAATACAAATAACAGGAAACAAACTGTTCAAACAGCTGATACCAGAGAATGCCACGGCCCAGGTTAATTAATTGCATATCTTTTATGAAAATGTGAAATAAGGGTGATCAGGGCAGGCAATGACCTGTGCATTCAGCTCATCTGAACCACTAATGTCAAGAGCATGGGAAGTTTAAATGGTTAGGCTTACTAAATTCAAGGAAAGTGAAAGAAGAACTGGATGCATTTTTGGATGGGTCCTCAGTGGGGGGCTTCAAATAACAATGTAGTATGTGGGGATGATGGGAGCCACCTCCTGAAACTTGACTTGCAGACAATCTGCACAAATGTCCAGAACACTGAATTCCCTTCCAGAGCCTCAGATTCCACAGCCCTGAACTAGTGATCATTAAGACCCACTTCCCAGGGTATGATGTTAGAGACATCAAAATCTCTGGTAAACCGGGCCTTATAGAAATACGAGAGCATTGTTACTCAAGTTTTTATAGGACCAGGAAGGTTTGTTTGAGATTCTGTGATTTTTGAACCTGCTTTTTGCAACAAATAACAAAAACATTCCACAAAGGAATAGTAGAAAATTCTCTTCAATAGGTAGTAGAAAGAGGTATTTAACAACCTATCAAAACAACCATACATCTTGCTGCCTGCCAGATCAGTAACCAAACCATAAACAGAAAAAAATATGTACAGTTCTTTTTAAGATAATGAGATTTTAATGAGCCATGCCTCTACTATGCCATTACCTAAGCAGTTTCTTATTTAAGATGATTTTTGGAAGACACCAGGCACGGAATGCTGCTGCTAATCTGAACTTCTAGATGTCACACTGTTCCCAAAGATGTTACCCTGGGAGGGACATCAACCTGGAAAACAGGGCAGCTGGGTTCTCATCTCAGTTCTGCTCTGTCCTTACTGAGGTCTCGGGCACGTTCTGCCCACTCTGTAGGTCTTGGATTTCTGATCTGTAAAATGAAGATTTGACCCGGAGGTGCTATTTCTGGATCCTGTCATCTTTAATTCTCAGTCTCTCTTTCTAGTTGTTGAATTTGGCATGTTGGCTTCCTAACGTACCAGTGTGAATCACCACGCAGTGGGGAGCTGGGCTGCCCAGGCGTGACAGCAAGTGGCAGTTTCTTTGGGTTTCTCCTCGTCTTTGGACAACTTCAGAAGGAGATGAAAAGAAAAGGGAGTTGACACGGCATCCCAGTCCGGGACATTTCCCTTTTAATATTTGCCTTCTTCATTTCCCTTTCCACAGTACCTCAAACCCCACTCACCGTTAGAATACCTCAGAGCTCTCTCAAAATCAGAATGGAGAGAACTACACATGATGCTCAAAATACCATATTCACTCAAACTAAACCTCACCAATTACCTGGGCACAAGAGAAAACCCAGGGACCATTTCTCATCTCTGATGATCAAAATATATGAAGACATATTCTGAGTAGCCCTAAAAGAGCCCTAATTAGAACCAATTGGCCACAGGAGAGAGCTTTAACATAACATACATCAGCCCAGTTTATGTTCTTCCTAAATAGCATCCATTTAATAAAACTATTTTGGCACTGAAATATTTTATTAAAATAAATGTGCACGTGATTATCTAAAAGTGCCCTGTGTGTGTGTGTTTTTACATACTCTAGGTGTTGCATGCTTTCAGCCAGCAAGAGCTCCAAAGCAGGCAGCATCAAAGGGAACTCTACCCCCATCCTTGAACTGAGTATGCTCTGCAATATGTGTGATTTATCTATTACAGCGTGTGTGTGTGTGTGTGTGTGTGTGTGTGTGTGTGTGTGTGTATGTGTTTTAAGCCATAGTGGAATGCAAAACCTGTTTGACTAGCGCTGGAGTTTTCCAAAAATTTTTAAAAATCTGTTGGACAGCATATTAGTCTGTTCTCATGCTCCTAACAAACACACTCTTAAGAATGGGTAATCTACAAAGGAAAGAGGTCTAACTGACTCACAGTTCAGCATGGTTGGGGAGGCCCCAGGAAATTACAATCACAGTGGAAGGAGAAGCAAATACATCCTTCTTCCCATAATGGCAACAAGGAGAAGTGCAGAGCAAAGGGGAGAAAACCTCCTTATAAAACCATCAGATCTCCTGAGACCTCACTATCACAAGAACAGTGGCATGGGGGTAACCCATGATTCAATTACCTCCCACCAGGTCCCTCCCATGACACGTGAAGATTATGGAAGCTACAATTCAAGATGAGATTTGGATGCGGACACAGCCAAGCCATATCAGAATTTAAATTGCCATTAAATTGCAAATGTTGCTGCATTTTAAGACTCCAAGTAAAAGGATGAAAAAACTGAGGTTAAAGACCAGCAGGTAATCAGGAGGGCCTTTGCCAGATTGTTCCTATACTTAGTTTTCTGGATTATATGCTGATTGGTGAAGTTCCTGCTCAATGCCTGACTTATTTTGCTCCACAGAAGGGGGTCTGCTGACTGACCCCCTGCAAGCTGGAAGTTGGCCAGAATGAGGTTGGATGCAGAAAATACAGGCATTATACTGCCTTGGCTACATTCCTACTGGATGTCCAGAATCTTAATCTATATTACACCCCAGCCAGATAGCCCAACTCAAGGATTCCTTACATTTCCTCTTGCTCATTCATGAATGTGTCCTCTAAATTTTCAGGCAAGGCATCTTGTGAACTCTCAGAGACGCTCTTCTGCCTGTCATCTCCTAGGAGTTTTACCTCTCACAGGCCCTTTCTTTACATAGTTAAGTTTGGGCTTATAACTCAGGTTATTAATTGCTTTTCATTTTCACTTACAAGGTCATAATCACTAATAACCCACAATAAAATATTTCATTGGGAAAAAGATGATAAGAGGTCATTTAGAGACTGGTGTAAGACTTTTGATATTGTGTGATATTGCTGGCATCATGTGATCCTGCAGCGTGGAGGACAGAGCAACAATAATCCAATGGGAAAACCATAACTGGAAGCATGTGGTTGGTGACTTTAAAGAATATGAATAGAACAGAAGAACCACAGGAACACATTTTTACATTTTGACAGAAACCATGCAACAGAGATCCCTTCATATCATGCAGAGTCACTTAGGGATCCCAATTCTAGAAGTCGTACCCTAGTGAGAACTGCCATAGGTTTGGTAATGGCAATGGGCTGTTTCCCAGCACTGGAAGTTTTTGAACATCAGTTGGATGTGAAAAGATGAATGCACAGAGATGTTTATTTAGCATTACTTATAATGGTGAAAAAAATAAAAGTAAGATAAAATCCAACAATAGATGATTCGTTACCAAAGTATGGTAAACCCACGCCATGGAATACCATAAACACTATGACGTAGGTATATATTTATTTGTATAGGAAAATAGTGATAATATAGTGAACAAGCAGTAATGTATAGTATGATCTTATTTATAGAAAAGACTCTAGGTAACTATGCACCCAATTGCTAACTATATTTATCCCTGAGTGGTGAAATGATACTTATTGTTATTTTCATTTTGCTTATATGTGTTTCCTAATTTTAAAAAGTGAATATATATTGTTTGTATATTTTGAGGTTAAAATAAGTAAGAGTTGATCGGTCTTCACAGCACTTAAACCCTGTTCTCTAACATTGAGACTCTATGAAACTGATGACCTAAAACTATAAATGACCAATGCCCTCGTCCCCTTCCCAGCTAGCCAAACTCTAACCTGGTGGCTCTTTTGTATCCTCTGAATACATGTCACCAGCAATAAACAGAGAGCTGGGCCCTAGGACATGGGGTTACACTGATAAGTTCCACGCTTATAGCAGGAATTGTGATGGGCACAGCAGTACTGAAGCGGCACATTCAAAAGGATGATATGGTCAGAATAACACCAGCACTCTGCAAATGATAAACAGGATGGAGCACTACTTGGCTCAGGTGAACTCTGCAGCTTGTTTTCTTTTTGTTGTATTTCCCCATCCACAAAACAAGGATTCACCTTTGGGTCTCACAGGCCCCAAGATACTGTTATCTCAAGCTGTTCAGGGCATTGCAGAGGATGAAAGGACACTTGTTAGTTCTACATCTAAACACACCGCCCACTCTAGGCAACATAAACACTATTATCCGGAGTTGATGGATGAGATTTTTAGATACATAGAAGACAAGCTGAAAATTTGCAAGAAGTAGAGCATTATAATGAAGATAATAAATGTGATCCATTTTGTCAACAAAGTTGGCCAAGAATTATATTTTTAAATGAATTTGTATAAGGACAAATACATTTAATTAGAGGCTGATATTCTCAAATATCAGGTCAAGGTTACTCAACATCTAGAACCCCACAGAAACATGTAAAATGTGAGAAAAAAGCAGCTTCATTGAACTAGGCATGTCAGTCCTTGCTTTAATAAAAATGTTGCATCTACAGGGAAATCATAATTCAAAATACTTCATGCACCACACCACTTCCGAAACAAATATTAAGATTTTTAAGTCTCTAAAAAATGCTTCATACAAAGTAATATTTATGAAGCCTCTATCTTGGCACTTCCATATAGTTTTCACTGTTGGCCTGTGAAAGGGATATCACAACCATGTTTTATGGATGAAAACTCACAGGCTAAGAGTGATAAGGTGATCCCCTCAAGGATCCACAGGCAGAAACTTTCAGGGCCAAGATTCTAATCCACATCTTTTGATTTCAAGACTCATGCCCTTTCTACTTTAAAGGAGCTTCCTGTCTTCTCCTGTTCCATTGGGCAGCCTCATGATACACAGTATAGGTTTATTACTTGAAAACCCCTCATTTCTATAGAGTAGTTTATGAGAAATGGCTGATGCTAGGCAGGTCACCTTCTGCCCTATTTGTGACCTGCTGGTTGCCTAACTCATGATTGCAGTGAAGTCACAGTTATCCTAATTGCCATCATCACAAGACCAAGCCATGCAGGAAAGGTGTTTCCTCCCAGACCCTGAGCATTTGGACCATTGTTTATGACAGAAATAACGCTGGGGGCTGACCCAAGATAAAACAGCTGGTCATGTAATTTAAAATCATGTTCTATTAACAGGAAGATGTGCAGGTTCCTGGTGCACAGGAGTTTATTTGCTGCTGTCATTCTTATTCAGGTTCTATTTGAGTTGAAAATGGAAATGATGAATGTAGGTCTACACTTAGATTCTTCGATAGAATTAAGAGGAAAATGTCCTGTTCAAACTGATGGAAAACATTTGAGAAGTATCTGGGGAGCAATGGAGAAAGCCCAGGTTCTATAATCCCGTAAACCTGGGTTTTAATACTTTCTAAGTTATATGATCTTGGGCCAATTATTCGACCTTTTCTATCCTTAATTTCTTTGCGTGCTAACAAGTTTTTGTAGATCTCACAGCTAGGTCCTGACAGAGCCAGGATGACATGTAACTCAGATTACATCCTAGGGAGGCCTGTTGCACATTAACACGGATATACACTTCAGAAGACCCACGAAGGTGCACACACCGAGGGTGTGCTGGTGCAGAGTGGGGAGCCTGCACTCACACTGAAGGATGCCAGAGACCAGGTGATGGAGGGAGATGTATGAGAGAAGTTGTTTTAGGAAAATAAACTGTTGATGAAATGAAGAGGCCCACATAAAGAATTCTAAGCTCAGAGATATTTGATGAATCCATCTGAGGTTCTGAGGGCAAGCTCTTCATAGAGATTTTGTTCAGTTCTATGAGAAAAACCAAAATCCTGAAAGCTTTCTAATCGCATGTCAATCAAACAAGTTCTTTGCCTGAAACTCACCAAGCATTTGTGCCAAACAGGCACTGGCATCCCCTGCCCACAGAAGAAATTACAATCCAGAAGGAGACACAGATGCAGAGACATGTACACAATGTCAAGCTGTAAACTAAGTTGCGTGGGAAGTCTTTTGTTGAAAGCATGAATGAGAGCTAAGGAGAAAGACTGCCAGCCTTAAGTCTCCAAGTTTGGTCTCTAGAGTTAGGGACTGTAACCTGTCTCATGCGGAACATTCTCTTTGATCTTGCCGTTTCCATATCAATTCTTCTCCTACTTCCTACTTTCTACAAACAATAACAACACCCTCAGCTCCATTAAAAGGCATGCCACCAGACCCACCCCGCTGTTTTCCTCATTTACCAAAGAGTTTGGAATTTGATGACTTCTCTTCTTGGCACTTGTCTTATCATTTGTCTTGGTGATGTCATCATCCATGTGGATTATCTACTCATGGCTCTGGCCTCTCACATTCTTAGCTTCACCTGGGGCCTTACTAACCTGTCCTGCTCTACTCTGAAATTTCTTTTTTGACCATCCCACCCTAAGATGCTCACCTCCTCTCTTACCAGCTTACATCTTCTACTAGGCCCATGCCAATAATTATTTGGCCCAATTATGGGCTCCAATTCACTGGGTCCACACATTTGATACTTTTTATCACCTTCAACCTGTCTTCACTTTCCTCTTAACAGGTGGGTTTCCATGATCTATTTCATAATCACTCCTTTGCCTCTTCAACTCCCTTGCCTTTCTCCATCAAACTCCCCTGGAAAAACTACATCCCTAGTCTGTAGCATTGAGTAGGGGCCATAAGCACAAATTCTTCATTATTTGTGAGAAAATGTAGCTCACACATTAGAATTAGAATTAAAAGCCCAGACAGATTCTGAGTGTGGCAACAATTTTCTCCAGCCAATGAGTTGACTGACTTTTTGTACATATGTTGTTATATGCAAGTAAAAAATAAAAATAAAAAATAAAGCATTGTTGATTTAGACAGATTAGGGAAAGGAGATTGGAAACTTAGGAAAAATAAGTTTCTGGCTCTAAAATGAATATAGTAATTGGATCTGCTAAAGCAGTGCCAGGGAGAGGCCAGACCATTTGCATTCAGTATATTGCCTGATGATCTCATAAACAGAAGATGCTTAATTTGTTTTAAGACAGAATCTTGTTCTGTCACCCAGGTTGGAGTGCAGTGTTGCAATCTCGGCTCACTGCAACCTCCACCTCCTGGATTCAAGCAATTCTTGTGATTCAGCCTCCCAAGTAGCTGGGATTACAGGTGGATACCTGGTTAATGTTTGCATTTTTAGTAGAGAGGGTTTTGCCATGTTGGTCAGGCTGGTCTTGAACTCCTGGACCGAAATGATCCACCCACCTAGGCCTCCCAAAGTTCTGGCATTATAGGCATGAGCTACCATGCATGGCCAAGAATACTCAATTTCTTAACAGAATCAATCTCTTATTAAAATATCATTCACTATCACCTTGTTAACTCTCAAGATTTAGTTAAATTTCTTTGCAGAAAGAGGAAAGAAAAGATAAAATAGCAATTTTATAATCATAAAGTTAATAAATGTTCATCATAAAAAATTTGAAAAATATAGACAAGAAATACCTGGAACAAAGTGAGCACCCAATAGTCATCTTTTCACATCATTAAAAGTTATTTTTAAATATTACAATGACTGTATCCTATTGATGCTAAGCAGCTAAGATTGAATTATTCCCGTATTATTGGACACTTAAATTCCTTCTTTTTAAAAAATTATAAAAGCACTTCCAAGAATAATTTTGTAAAAAAGTCAGTGTGCACAATTCTAACTACTGGTTTTTGTTAAATCAGATTGCAAAAAAAAAAGAAAAAAAAATGGAGTAAGAGTTTAAAGGGATATTTTAGTTTTAAGATTTTTGATCTGCAAATTGGCTTTCTGGAAGCCAATTCGTCTTCCAGGAAGTTTATACCCATTGGTGGCTTTCACTCCGAGAGTGGAAGGTTTCCTTGGAGGGCAGACAAACACATAAAGTAGCTTGAAAAAAGCAAGAAGGTTTAAGTTTAGACCAGGCTAACGTGGTCCCCCAGCATAAGACTGCAGCTCACTCCCTCTCCACAGAGATTTGCAAGGATCACATGGCTCTGAAAGCTCACAGTGCTGTCCGGCAGCATGAGACAATTGCAAAATCAGCAAAGGTCCTGGCCTGATGCAGATCTCAGCTCCCTGATCTCTACAATGATCTCTCTACCAATGGTTCCCAGCCTCAATGTCACATCCCTTGAGAACATGTTAAAATTCACAAAGCACGTGCACACACACACTCACACATACATACCCCCTCATACATCCTGCCCTCCTAGACCCACACTATAAAGGTCCAGACTCAATCTCAGACTGGGGCTAGGAATTTCCATTTTCAACACTGTCCTTGGTAATTCTAGTAGAGAAGAGCCTCTTAGCAGAACTGGCTTCTGAAAAGATTTCTCACTTACTCACTCATTGATGGCACTGGTTCCTCAGCTGTGATATTTTCACTAACTTCAGCTTGTCATAAAAATTGATCCAGCTGGGCACAGTGGTTTATGCCTGTAATAATCCCAGCACTTTGGGAGGCCAAGGTGGGTGGATCACGAGATGAGGAGATTGATACCATCCTGGCTAACACGGTGAAACCCCATCTCTACTAAAAATACAAAAGTTAGCTGGGTGTGGTGGCACACATCTGTAATCCCAGCTACTAGGGAGGCTGAGGCAGGAGAATCTCTTGAACTCAGGAAGCGGAGATTGCAGTGAGCCGAGATTATACCACTGTACTCCAGTCTGGTGACAGAGAAAGACCCTGTCTCAAAAAAAAGGATCCAAAACTCAGAAACAGGCAAATGCTACATATTCCATCATGCAGTGCTGGGCTTGGCCTTCTATTGACAGGGCTTTTCTACAGCTTGTTAGGGACCAAAGATCACTTGTACATTTTTGTCTGGTAGACAGGCAAAAAAAAAACTGCTGTTTGGTGGTAAAGACTGAATGAGATTGGTGATGTGTTGGACATTGACCACTTTTGTATCTAAAAGAAATCTATTAAAGTGCTGGTATGTGCCTGGCTTCTCAAATACTCTCTAGATTGGTCATAGCATCTTACTGGCACCTTAATTAATTAATTAGTTGAATAAGGTCTTTGACATGTGTTCATTTTACATTTCTTAGAGTGTAAAAATTATACCTGAACAGTATGCGGTTTTATTTATCTCTTCCATAGATGTTTTCTTTAAAATATGGCTAATATTAGGGAGCTCAAGTGATCTCTTTTTCAATTTGATTGGGAAAGTTTTAAGAACTTTTTTAAGACAAGTAGTATTTAATTTTTTAACATGATGTGATTATTTTGTCCTCAAACATACTCCAATATCAATTTCTTTCAAAGGATTCTCAAATGCATCTATGTATTTTCATAATCAAAACTATTTGTTCCTTGTTTTTTTATTCCCTTAAATGTATGTTGACACACAATTGAATATACAGGGAATGTACTTAAGCCTCCTTATCTACACTGCCCTGGCACTTCCTTCCTAGCGGCATCCTCTGGCCCAAGATAGTAAGTGGCCCATGAGCCGCCCTGCCTTTCCTCTCATCTTTCCATTTGCAATTATAACAACAACGACATATTGGCAGAGCACGTACCAGGATTCAGACAATGTATGGAGGACCTTTATAGAGATCACCTTGGCTCCCTAACATTAGCCAATGCTGCCTGGTAATTCATTAGTTGTGACTGAATTTATTAACTCCACCAATATTAATAAACACAAAACATAGTTTCCTTTAAAAGATAAACATCACATACTGTTCAGCTATAATTTTCAGACTCTAACAAGTGTAAAATGATCATATGTCAAAGACTTTATGCAGTTACTTAATTAGGGAACTAGTAAGATGTTATGACCAGTTCCTACCGAGCTGTAGAAAAGCCCTGTCAACGGAAGGCCAAGCCCAGCACTGCATTGATGGAATACACAGCATTCTCATTTGCCTATTTCCAAGTTTTGGATCGTTTCCATGACAAGCTGAAGTTAATAAAAATATCACAGTTAAGAAACCAGTGCCATCAGTGAGTGAGTGACTGAGTGAGAAATATTTTCTCAGAAATGTGTAGCTGTCTGGGATCAAACACCTAAAAAAAGCCAGCATGGTGGCTCATACCTGCAATCCCAGTACTTTGGGAGGCCAAGGCAGGCAGATCACGAGGTCAGGAGTTCAAGACCCGCCTGGCCAACATGGCAAAAACCCATCTCTACTAAAAATACAAAAAATTAGCCAGGCATGGTGGCATGCGCCTGTAATCCCAGCTGCTTGGGAGGCTGGGGGAGGACAATTGCTTGAACCTGGGAGGCAGAGGTTGCAGTGAGCTGAGATTGTGCCACTGCACTCCAGCCTGGGCAACAGAGTGAGGCTCCTTCTCCAAAAAAAAAAAAAAAAAAAAAAAAAAAAAAAAAAAAAAAAAAAAAAAAAAAAAAGAGAGAGAGAGAGAGAGAGAAAATAAATAAGGGAAGAGAGAGAGAAATCAAAAAATAAAAGAAAGGAGAAGGAAAGAAGGAACTGAGAGAGGGAGGGAAGGAGGGAGAAAATAAAGAAAAAAACAGAGTTGCCAGTTTTATTCCTCATTCTTCATGCCCAGAATTTGGATTCACCCAAAGTATGTTATTTGCTTAGAGATTTTTATCCGACAGTGTTTATACTTCTGTCAAAATCAAAGCAATTGGGATTGCAATCAAGGCAATTGGGATTGCAAACTAACAGTATCTGAATAAATACAGCATTATGTTGAAAGACTAGAGGAAAGCTAACGTTACTTACGGCTTGTTCATCTAACAGTTTTGATGTACACTGATGGCAAACATTCTGTGGTTAAATCAGATATGGTCCATGTTCATTGTTAAGATGCTTATTTAAATTACTGCATTTTGGTTTTGATATATACTTTGCTATTTGGATTTTTATTCCTTTAAAGAAAAGGGCATGATCATTTTTTTGGAAAAATATTGTCATAAGTATTTCAGGCACAAATGTCTAAATCCTTCTGACATGAAAGTGATATGTTTAGATTGAAGCTGAGCAGAAAAAGAAATAACCTTGTTTTTTTTCCTGCTATTTGAAGCAAGAAATATTCAGGCATTTTTAAATGTTTCTAGAATTTGTTATTTTTTTTTTGTTTTCATTTCAGTTTTAGTTTTCAATTTATATTGACAGAAACAAATTCCAGAAAAAAAAATATTTTTTAGGAATGACCAAAGCCAAGATAGGTTGGAACAACTGAAAAGAGCCAAACAGAAATTTGGATGGATATCACTTATATAAATCTACCTTACAATACCATGTGGGAAAAAACATTCCTTGGGATACTCCCTGTACTCTTTGGTTTGGCTAACCAGAAATATCTTCAAAAGAGTCTTTATACTAGTACCATAAAATCTCTAATTTTGGACTTTAGAGGAAATCAGAATCCCAATGCCAATAATAAATGGAAACAAAATTATTTTTAAAAGTTTCCCAATTCCAGCCAACATTTTAATTATCTAAATGTCAGTATATGGAGTCTTAACTAACACATGTCAGTCTTTGGAGAGAGAAACTATAGCACCCCCTCGAGACTGACATAGTAGGTATTGGTGTTGATGTAGATGGGCTCTCCTGTCCCTTTAATGAATAGCTTCATGTGTGTTGGAGTTGCAAGAAAGAGAAGAATTATTAAATCAGTTTATTCTACCTCAAACACTGGAGAAGAATGACAAAAGGACCTGATCATTAATGACAACCATCATGGCCAGACACTTTACAAACACTATCTCCTTTAATCCTGCCACTCCCTGTAGGGTAAACATTATCCTCTTCTTTTTAACAAATGAAGAGACCAAGGCTCAGAGAACTTGAACAACTTGCCCAGGATCACATAGGACCATATACCAGAAATGTTACCCTGGTAAAATTAACTTCCATTTAAAACCATTTCTTCCTGTAGGCATTCTCAACCTACTAGACCCTTAGTCAAAGTCTATTTGGCCAGCAGGAAAGCAAAAATGCTTCTTCAATGATCAATCTTTGAACAAACACAAATCAGGAAAGAGATTTGGACTCTGACTCCAAGACTTGGATGTTCAGGGATCCAGAGAAGCCCTGGTTCTCTGAACACAATCATATTCTGGATGTGCCTGTACATATGGGAATGTCTAGCTCCACCATAGCTGTAGCAGGTACTTAAATCACACATAGTCCTCTAAACTTGAAACGCCTATGCCAGTTGTGGAGAGTATCTTGATGGACAGGTGTCCATTGTTTTTCTAAGAACTGCTCCATCTTGGATGTGATGCTAATGGGATGTAATGACAAAAACACACACACACACACACACACACAAAACAATCACTGCTCCCCATGCACTGAAAGCTCATATTTTAAGTCTTCATAATTAAGCATTCCACAGGTACATTACCAACGAGACCTTCCAAATCATAAACAATGACCTGTCAAAGTCAAGAGCTATGACAGAAAAGAAAAACAACAATTTATCCAGCTATCCAAAAGCAACAAAAAAGATACAACTAATTCTTGGAAAAACTGACAGGCTAGATTTTACTCAAATTTATTTAGACCAAACGGTTTTGGATGTGGTTAGTTTTGTTGATCTATTATTGCCAGGAGCATGAAGCTTTGTAGGAATTAGTCTGGATAAAAAAGCTGTTGTACTTGGTAGGTTTTCATCAGAATCTTAAACACCTTGATCAATAGCTTAATATGGTTCAATTACTCTGGAATACGATTTGCAGGTAAATCAACATGACATGCCTCACAGAAACCAATTTCTCCAATTAGACACAGATTGAAACCACAGTGCGATATTTGAGTAGGTGGAATGGACAGCTGGTCATTCTTTTCTTCAGCTTTTTCCCAGGCTAACCTCTCAACCATGCTTTTGTCACTCTCCATTCTTAGCACTTATTTGGCATCGGGCTCCATGAATGGCACAGAGAATGAGGTAACAACAAAGGTACAGTTCCTCTAAAAACACAAAGTCTACTGACAAATGCAGTCAACCATCAACTGCAAGAGAGTCCTACAGCCCTTGAAACATCAATCTGAACCATCTTCAGCCAAACTCAGGGAACATTTCCAAGAAAGTGTGAAGCTTGATCTAAGTCTTGAAGAACCAGGAGAAGCAAACCAGGTAGAGAAGGAAGAGGATCACAGGTGAAAGGAACAGTATGTGAGAAGGTATAAAGGTATGCAACAGTCTTATATGTTTGAGTTTCTGGTTCTTCCCTTCTTTTTTCTTTTTTTTTGAGACGGAGTTCCACTCTCGTTACCCAGGCTGGAGTAGCTGGGACTACAGGTGTGCGCCACCATGCCCAGCTAATTTTTGTATTTTTAGTAGAGACGGGGTTTCACCATGTTGACCAGGATGGTCTCGATCTCTTGACCTTGTGATCCACCCGCCTCGTCTCCCAAAGTGCTGGGATTATAGGCGTGAGCCACCACGCCTGGCCTGGTTCTTCCCTTCTAATGTGAGACTGGATGGCTCCTGGGTGGTCAAAGTGGTGGAAGGATCACCTTAAATTGTAGATCTAAGGTCTCAGAGCTGTGGGTTTACTAAAATCTGCAAACTGAGATTCCAGAAGGCAGACTGACAGATTCAAACTATCTACCAAATTAAGTAGAATCTGAGAATGGTATTAGAAGGCAAAATATGGGGGCAGGGGATCTAAGAGCCAGGAGGTTGTAAGTGGTAATATCATGTTGGAGAGGCAGGGGGCAGAGCACTGTTTGAGTGGGTCTTTTTCATGCTTTTTGCAGCAATATATGGGTCCATTCTAGTTAAAATATCAGAGCTAGAATGTTCAAAGTAATGGTAGTTTAACCTGTGTCCATGTAGATAAACCTACCAAATGTATAATAAAAATTATTAGAGTTTTCATTATACATTTATACTGTATAGTATGTATTATATACTATATCGTATATGGTATACTATAGTATAATTATTATATATATTATATAATACACATTATATATTATATAATTAATATAATACATATTATATATATTTTATAATTAATATATTGTTATATATTATATAATTGATATATATTATGCTATATAGTATATATAATACATATTATACCACATACTATATAGTATAATATATACTATGTATTATACTAATTAGAGTTCAAGACTGTTTAGAGTCAGAAAACAGAAACCACTCTAGGTATTCAAACAGAGGGAATTTAATAAATACAGAAAATTATTTATACACATCGCTGAGAAACCACACAAGGGTGGTGAGTTGTTCATAGATTAATAACAGCAGGAACCTTCTAACACACCCAATGCTGAACGGAGCACAGGGACCAGGATCAGAAGGAAGACACTGGAACCACGGTAGCCCTGTCGAACCAGAGTCTTGGAGGGATGAAACTGATGCTGGAGGGATGAAACCAAAGCAAAGATGAGGATAGAAATACCTTGGACTGTTACCTGGTCCTGCCTTCCAGTCTTCTGCCAGTTTCTTGTCCTCCTATTGACCAAACCAACCAAGAAACCAAATAGCAAAGAAGCCTGAGAAATGTAATTCTCTATAATAGAAAGCAGGGCAAAAAAAAGGGCAAAGTGAGCATCTGAGAGCAAATAAGCAAATTACCAGCAAAGTCAGGGTTAAGATAGACGACAGAAGATATGGGCAGAACAAGATCATGAAGCATCCTTTTTGTATTTTATTTGTTTGGGAAACAGAAGACGGTTAAACTGTTTTAACTACAGCCATCTTGGTGTTTTATAAAGATCACTCTGGCTGCATATGGAGTGATCTGGAGGTTGAGTTTTAGGAGTATGACTATACGAAGCCAGAATACTGCTGTGATTGATTTAGATAAAAGGTAGAATAGCAATGTTGATGGCCCTAGGCATAGGGATGCCAAGAGCCAATGAAGGGCTTGGCATCTCCATCAAACATCACCGTGAGGACAACCAAAAACACTCTTTGAGGATTAACATTCTGATTCTGAGTGAACACTGAAGATTTTATCTAGCTGGACAAAATTACACGTTGGACTTTTACACTTAAACTCACTTGGCAGCATTTCACTTCCTGGCCCCCTTGTGGCTGGGTAGGGTCATGGGACTCGTTCTGACCAAAGAGTTACAAGCCAGTGTCGCCGGTATCACTTCTAGGCAAGGGCACTAAATTGCTAGTGTGAGATCCTCCAGAGTTCTCACCCTCACTCAGCTGCAATGACCAGCAACATTTGATATGGTAGCTGCCTCATCAACCTGGTTCCCAAGTAAACATGGATAGTGCAGAGTCCCTTAGCAAACTCGCAGTGGACAAATGGCATGGGCAAGAAGGAATCAATCTTTGTTGCACACAGAGATTTTGGAGTTCTTGTTACTACAGCATAACCTAGCCAATCCTGGCTAATACCATAGCCATATATCCTTCGGAGTAACATTCTCATTTTCCTCTTCTGTATAAAAAGAGAATAATACCATTCTCATAAGCAATTATAATAAAATAACCTGATATATGTGGATGTATTTTGTAAATAGCAGCTGTTTTTCTTCATTTAGTAAACTTGAGGTATGACCAATGCTTTTTTAAAGAGGACAAATAGGAAGAGAGGAAATAATTACTATTCAGTTATTTTTTCTCCCTCTGAAAACTTTGTGGTCCATTTCAATAGTCTTCTACACTGACGGCAAGGTCTTTAGATAAAATTTTGTATGCTTTGAGTGACAAGTTTGGGAAGATCTGTCTTATTACTTGCTGATATAGTATATACAGACCTCCAGCAGGCCTCAGCCACCTGTGACTAGCCCTTCTGAAATGCATACACCTGTACCTGAGGAGACACCACTGTCAGTTTTGGTTGGAAAAAAAATCCCGCTAATATGTCACTCCAGCATCTCTAATATACTCACCCCAGCACCACCCCTCTACCAAACATTGGATTCATTTGTTTAATTAGCAGTCACAACAATAGATTAAGTATCTTCTATGTCCACAGAACCTTGCTATGGTCAGGGTAGCTATACTTCCTGAAATTCAAATTAGGACAGAAGGTCTGACAACCAAAATTGTACAGGCAGGAAAAGAATGTTGAGGCTGAGCCTATCATGGATAATCTGGCCATCTAAGATAGCAAATGGATATTCATTCATTCATTCATTCAACAACAACTTACTGACTTCCTACTACATGCTGTTGCTGCCAGTAATAAAAATAGTCACCATCTCTGCCCTCAAGTTACTTACCATCTGGATGAACAGAGACATGTTAGTGAAATACCCACAGATACAGGTCAACTGGCCACTGAGATAAGTGATATAGCAGCCATAATTTGAAGAAAATGCAAGGCATTTAACTTAGCCAAGGAGGTCAAGTGAGCTCTCCTGCAGGAATTAATGCTTAAGCTGAGATTTGAAAGTGACTGACTGGAGAGAAGAGGCTATTTCATGCAGAAGGAAGACATGGGCAAAGGCATAGTGAGTAGAAGAGACCAAAAGAAAGCTGGACTAGAGAATGCAAGGAGGAAATGATGTGAAGGGAGTTTGGATTCATGGATGATATAGTAGAAAATGCTCAGCACTGATGTCCTTATCCCAAGAGCGATAAGAAACCACAGAAGACATACATAAAAGTGTCAGACATGACAACAATCTGACCCTGAGTAGCATAATAATGTCTGACACGAGGACAAGACATGTCCAGCAGTAGCAGTGAATTAAGGGAAATACCAGAATGCAAACTCTCCAAAGTCAGGGATCTTTGTTTGTTCATTGAGGCACCCTGAATACCTAGAATAGTACCTGGTTCATGGGAGGAACTCAATAAGTATGTGTTGAACGGATAATGAGAGAAGGCTTTGAGGGGCCTAATGAAGAAGCATCTCTCTCAGAGATCAGGGAGGGTATCAGGAGGCAGCGTCTGAGCCACATCTTGAAGGCCAGCTAGGGTCATGCTATGTGGAGATGAAGAGTTCATTTATTCAGGGAGGTATTCCAGGGAGGCCTGCCTGAGTTCCTGAGCAGGGAGGCCAGAGTCACAGATGGGTTGGGCAGTTCACTTTGGTTGGAATGCAGGGTGCATGAAGAAGAGTCATGAAAGGTGAGACTGCAAAGGTAGATTAAGGTTAGCTACCAGGTGGCCACTTCATCTGTCAAAATCATTTCCCAAGCTTATCCATATACCTTTTCTTGGCATTTAGATTTCTCTCTTGTGGGAATGCTGTGTACTATAGCAGGAGGAAACAGGCGCCAGGAAACCCAGCTCTGGAGAAGCACCAACTCTGCACCAATGTGATGATAGATCTTTTTGTTTGTTTTTATTTGGGAATTCCAGCAGGCGAGCCAGCCCTCCTCAGCACGCCCTCCAGGGAGCCACTGACCGTCTTCCCTCTATCAGACACGTGGATCTCACAACCCCAGCCTGCACTTGTTCTACCCTTTGGGAGGCAGAGACAGGGATATGGAACTGAATGAATGTAATTCGTAATTCCGGCACCAACCAGGAGGAACATGGGCTGCCGTTCAGTCATGCAGAACTTCTAAAGAAGTGCTTCTCCCATAGAGACTCCAGACTCTGTCTGCTTGCCACTATTAATATATGTTGAACTGCACTTGGACAAATCAGAGCTGTTGGAATGAATTACTGATCGCAAGAGTTCTGAGTGTTAGTGGGAGGTAGGAATGAAATTCGAGTTACACTCTTTTGCTCTGTGTATGGGTGTATCCCATTCCTTTCTTAACTTTTTGATGTTGGGTTCACTAAAAGAGCAACAGATTGGGAGTCAGGAGTCCTAGACAGTAATTCTGGTTTGCCACAAACTAGTTTAAGACTTAGTCACTTGACCTTTCTGGGTTTCCCCATCAATTAAAATATACTAGGCCAGGCTTAGTGGCTCACATCTGTAATCCCAGGATTTTAAGAGGCTGAGGCAGGAGGATCACTAGAGCTCAAGAGTTCAAGATCAGCCCTGGGCAACACAGGAAAACCCCATCTCTACAAAAAATTTAAAAATTAGTTGGTGGGCCTGTGGTCCCATCAACTTGGGAGGCTGAGGTGGGAGGATCACTTGAGCCTGGGAGGTCAAGGCTGCAATGAGTCATGATCGCACCACTACACTCCAGCCTGGATGAGAGTGAAACCCTGTCTCAAAAAAAATAAACAATAACAAAGCAGAGGGTGAAGAGTGAGGGACTTTGGATAGCTGGGGCCCTCTGTGGCTGGGATGTGCCAAGGTCTCTGATTAGGAAGGTAGCATTTGGGCAAAGGATAGCCCAAAGCAGCAGAGAGGGCGAGGCATATACAGCAGCAGTGGCTCTGGTGCCAGTCCCCTCCACACGAAGCTTCACTGAGCACTCACTCTGTGCTTATTCCAAACGCTTGAGAAGTATTAACCCAGCCAATTCCTGAAATTGTCCCCAGGAAGAGAACTGACCAACGAACCTAGACTGAGAATCTGTTCTGGACCCACAACTGTGCTAAGCACTGGGAACATGGCAGTGAACTCCCAAGACAATACCCCTTGATGTCCCAAACATAGCCATCCGATATGGTTTGGCTGTGTTCCCCTCCCCCAAAAAATCTCACCTTGAATTGTAACTCCCACAATTCCCACATTATGGGAGGAACTCAGTGGGAGGTAATTGAATTATGGGGGCTGGTCTTTCCCATGCTGTTCTCGTGATAGTGAATAAGTCTCACAAGATTTGATGGTTTTCAAAAAACAGGAGTTTCCCTGCACAAGCTTTCTCTCTTTGCCTGCTGCTATCCATGTAAGATGTGACTTGCTGCTTCTTGCCTTCTGCCACAATTGCGAGGCCTCCCCAGCCACGTGGAATTGTAAGTCCGTTAAACCTCTTTCTTTTGTAAATTGCCTAGTCTTTGCTATGTCTTTATTAGCAGAGTGAAAATGAACTAATACACCATCCTACTTCCTCCTGCCATCTGTAGCTATGCTGATATTTGAAAACAGGGGTCATGCTCCCAGGCCCAAGTCTTCTTTGCTACAGACTGAACATCCTGTGTCTTCTGCTCTGATCATGTTCTTTTTTGTCCAGGTCCTCCTGAAATTTGCATCCAGGAGAGAACACCCATAGTGGCCTAGGATGGAAGAGGTATTACTGTATTTTATAATACAGTCCTACAGCCAGACAGTGACCTAGCCTAGCATAGCTAAGAATGCAGATCACATTATCAATTATAACTGGAATTGAATTTGGGTTTCCTATGAAAAAAATCAGAAGGTAGCCTCTATCACCTCACACCAGTCTGACACCTGGTCATTCTCCTTGTCTCTAAAAAAATCTTTTAGACCTGAATTAATAGAAAAGTCAGTGAGCATCCCGAAGGGGCTTGTTGCCCATGTACTGAGTTCCTACTGGGAGCCTCTCCAAGACCAAGATCAGAGTTATAAATGTCTTAGCTTTAAGCCCCAATTTCCCCCATCCACAATGTTTTCCCAGTTGCTTTGCCCCAGGTCTGGTCCATCTTCCTCAAATAACCTCCTAGGTGCATGTAGAGCTTGGGGAAGGGGAGAAGTTAAGACCTTTTGCTCCA
Organism: Cebus imitator; assembly: GCF_001604975.1. Classification (NCBI taxonomy): domain Eukaryota; kingdom Metazoa; phylum Chordata; class Mammalia; order Primates; family Cebidae; genus Cebus; species Cebus imitator. Next base: position 1,081,983 of record NW_016107559.1, on the reverse strand, counting down.
GCCCTGTCTCCATGTAGAGCAATACCTGAACACCTGGTGACTCCTGCCCTTTCTGGCAGCAGGTACACTGGAAACTCACTGAACTGATGGCTCTGCTCTGTGGCCTTTGGCCTCTGGAGAGGCAGAGGGTTCTTTATGACCCTTCTTTCCTCCTCGGGTGGTCTGACAAGGGATGGGAAGGGGTTGGGGGTTCGGGGGTGGTGGTGGCAGCAAGGGTTCATGTCTGACTTTTCTTGAGCATTCAAGACAATTCTAAGAAAGAAACCCTTCTAAGAAAGAAACCTTCCTTAGCACACTTTCTAAGAAAATCCATGGAAGCTGCTTCGAGTCCTCCCATTTCCTCCTCAGGCTACAATCCCGGCAGCTGCTTAGAAAGAGCTCAAAAGTGTGATGCAAGTTGAGGTCATTCCTACTCTTAAAACTGGCTCGCCTTTAAGGAGAGGAGACAGAAGCCTTCTTGGGTTTCTCTCCCTTCAGGCAGCCTCCTGTGGATGGATGGTCCCAGCCCCACCACGAAGATACTCCGCAGACCTCCCCAGCAGCTCAAGGGATCATCAGCAGGTCAGCACAGAGTGCTTCAGGAGGCCTCCGGCAGCTATGATCCAAAACCACGTGATTTCTTGGATTGGTTTGCAGTGGAAGGAGCAGGAAAATAGCCCCGAGACCCAAAGCAACCTGGGAGGGAATCCTTTATCTCTTGGAACCCAGGCAAGGGACCTAAGGGTTGAGAGACGCTTTGGTAACTGGCCAGCCCAGCCACCACAGCCACCACACTTCTACAGATGGGGTGCTCTGCTAGCTCCCTTTATTCCCACACACCCCATCATGGGGCTGCCTGACTCTCTGGAAGTTCACTAGGGAGAACTGAGGCTATGGGCTGTGGGCTTGAGTCAGTTCTCACAATAACTTTGCCAGCAGGCCAGCTCGTTGCGCTGCAGCGAGCATTAAGTGTTCAGAGCCAGATGGATCAAGGTGTTCTAATTCCCACCGTGCCACTTACCAGATCTATGTTTCTTTCTTAGAAAGAAACCCTTGTTTCACCCAGAAAATAGCATCAGGGGACATCTCTAAAGCTTCTCATTAGGACCCTTAGGATGAAGGCAAATGCCGGTCCTTGAGGGGCGTGAAAACGGAAAACCATTTGCCAACTGCCGCTTGAAGATCTGTCACCACAAAGCCCTTGTAGAAATTGGCAAGGAGCTCAGAGACAGAGCTTGTTTCATTTGTTGAATCCAATATAAAAAAAAATCATGCTGGGTGGTCAGATTGGTTTCATCATGTGATCAGGACCTTCAGAGGCAATAATGTTCATTAACAAGCACGAGCATGAAATGAGGAATCTGACGAACATGAAAAAATCCCGGAATTATAATATGTTATAGTCGTTTGCCTTCTGCCATGTTTACCCAAGTGTTTGATCTTTCCCTCCTCCCAACTGCATGAATTTCAAGAAGGAAATACTTGTGGATTTTGTTTTTATACTGTATCCCCCTCTGGCTGAGATTCCAAGGCTGTCAGTAGTACTACTTAAGAGGGGAAGACTTTGGGAGAAAGACATATACCCAGTTAGGAATCCAGTGTTACTGAGGAAATGAAAGAGAGCCTGACCATGTTGCCACCATTTTTATAATAATCACTTCCTTTTTAGTTTCAAGGATGGCAATACTTTTTCTGTTGGTATTTTTCTATAAAGCAGCTTCTTTGCCTGTTAAAGAATACTAACTACCAAGAGAGAAAATTAGAAATTAGTCACCATTATTATTAGATGGATAAATATGCACTAACCACTCTTGACTTGGGTGAGGCAGCAAATGGGAATAGAAATTCCACTGAACCAGGCCATAGGAGTTGAATCCCAGCTCTTCCGTGAACACCAGCCTCCCTAAGTCTCAGGTGCCTTGTCTGCAAGCTGGGAACAAATGCTTCTTCCTGGCCTAAGGATTCTGTGAGCTCCAATTTGGAACCCTAGATGTAAGATACCTTTGTCAACTATGCTACAAGTTCTTCAATGTGGAACATGACAGACACAGAACAGCATGGTGGCCCATGACTTATTATCTGTAATGAAAGAATGGTCTTTCCAACATCACTGCTAGTCCAAGACATAAATAAAATCGTAATCATGCTGAATATTAAGGAAAAGTGGAGAGCTGCAACGGTGGTATTAAATGTAGGCAATCAGGCCTGAATGCTATTGAAATGTTCTAAATAAATGCACTTCTTCATTGATCAGGCACCTATTCCAGGTGGCAGTGGGAAAACTGAGACATGGGCTCTCAGTTGAAGGGAAGCCACCATCTCATGAAGAGACCAGAAAACAGGGCAGGTATTAATAACAATGTGTCCTGAGGCATGAGCTAAACCCAGAGGACACCTGAGCCAAAATCAGGTGGTCTGGGACAAATACCTCAAAAAAAGCGTTAATGATTGGAATCCAAGGGTACAACCCCCAGAAGCGGAATGAACCCCCCTCTAGTTTGCTGCAGAGTACCCAAGTTCACCTTTCATTCTTGCTCCAGGTATCGGCAGCCCAGGAAAATAGTTATCTATGCTCTTGTATTTGCCCTTGTCTCTTGGGTGCACTTGTCATTCCCACCTGCTGCTGTGGTTATATTCTTCTGTGAGGCCATCAGATTCTTGGCACAGGGATTGAAGGTGATGGAAGCAGTGGCTGCTGCTGGGAACATCAAGCGTGAGCTCTCAGAGCTCATTCCACTAGGAGCTACTCACACCCACCTCCCAGGGGTGGTACCTGGGAGCGTCCAGGAGGAAGAGTCAAGCCCAAAGAATGCCTGGACCATTGTTAAGGAGCTGCTCCTCCCCGCTGCTCTTTGTGTCATTTAGGCCAGGAGGATTAGGGAGTGCTTTGAGGTTGGCCTGGGGTATGTCCCATTTCCCCAAAGGTAGCATGCAATTACAACAGAGGGAGGTCACAGGGCCTGATCTTGTAAGCAAATAACGCTGTCACTAGAGACTAAGAAACTAATGATTTGTGTCATTTCCCTCTAACTCCTTACTTTCACGAAGCTCCATTACTCAAACCTGGGACAAAGGTCTGAGTAAGCAGGGGCCCCTCTCACACACAAGCCATGACATGATGAGCTATTTCAGGCCATGTGACTTCTGCGTTGAGTTCCCTACCTCAACTTCTGTGCCTCACTGGAAGCTCCTACACATCCCGTAAGGCCCCATTCAAATGTCACCTCGTGCCAGCAATCTGCACTAATCACTAGAACTAACTGAATTACAGCACCAAGCCCTGAACTGCCATAGATCAGCTGCATACAGGCTGGGCATATTTGATGTCACAAGGAAGTAAGGGTTCTTATAGCAAAGAAGAAAATGCAAAGCAGTATTAGGTAGACAATAAATAGTTCCAGACATCAAAATATTGCATTGTGTACTCCCCATCCATCGTTTTCTCCCTTTGGTGACCATAAGATAAATTTGCACATTGAAGTTTTGAGAATTGTACATATCTTGTTCAATCCAAACTTTCCCTCACTCATACGGCTAAGGATGGATGTTTCTCTCACTTTCTAATAACACCTATTAAAAATCTTTACAAAACACATTTGAGGAACGCTATCATGCATTTGAGGCACATAACATTTCTGCGAGATAAGCATAATTATTCCCATTTTATAGATGAGATTGAGGCATCCAGTGATCAAGTAAACTGTTAAAGTTTACCCAGCCAGGAAGCAGCAGAAGCTGGGGTTAGAAGCCAAGACTTCCAACTCCAAACTAGGTCTTTTTCTATTAAAACCAGATAGGTAGAGAATCAAAGAAACTAAGTGAAGAAAGACAGGTGGACTGTGTTGAATATAAGCAGAAAGAACTGCAAAAAGGAGAGGAAGTGAAGGAAAAAAGGCGTCTTCTGTTTAAGATGGGTCTAAGTCAGCAGACAAAGGGCAAAGAGCAGCGCTAGTGGCTTTAACTCCATTGGTATCCAGCAGGGGACAAATTAAGGTGAGGCATTCAGGAAGGGGCCTAGGTCTTTCCAGGCTTCTCTCTTTCCTTCATTTGTTCAACAACCTAACATGCCTGCAAGAAATTCTGATCGCGCATCTGTTCTGTTTCAGCCCTTGCTGGATACCAGAGAGAGGACACAGCTTTTAGCCTCCAACAGATTCCTCTCTCCCCAGACACTGTGACTTCCGGCCACACAAATCTGTTAACAATTTCCCTGAATACTCAGGACTCTCCCAGGCTGCCATGCCTTGCACATTCCATTCCTTCCCTGCAGAAAGTCTTTCCCATCTTCTTTTTCTAGAAAAATCTTGCTCAATTTTCCAAGCCCAGCTACATGGCCCATCTCCGGTGCAGCCTGCCCCAGATCCCCTGTGGACAATGTGGCTGTGGAGCCCCTCTGAGTCCCTTCTCAGGCTGCCCGGGCTTCTGCCACAGCTCTGTGCACTGTGGTCCATGTAGAGGAGTTCTCATTCAGAGAGAGTCGGTCCTGAAAGAGTGGACTAGACGGAAGCTCCCGCAACATGAAGAGCACCATCTTCCCAAACCTTGACTTACCTTCCAACTCAAAGCAAGGCAGCAGAGCGCAGCGACGCAATGACGGGAAAGGTGTGTACTGATCTGCGGTCAACAGTCCTTAATGAAAGGGAAAATGGTGAAGAGAAGGGAGCGGCTCTGTGTGCCTTTGTAAATCAAAAGCACCCCGGACAGTATTTACTGCCTGAATTCTGTCAATAAAGTATCATCGTCACAGCTCCTTATGTCAGAGTTGGAAGTTAACATTCCAACATTCTGTTCTCTGAACTAGTGCTTGGATCTGGAGAGCATATGCTTGTCTAGAAAATATTTTTAAAACACTCTAAAAGAGCCAGGCACAGTGGTTCATGCCTGTAATCCCAGAACTTTGGGAGGCCAAGGCAGGGAGATCACCTAAGGTCAGGAGTTTGAGACCAGCCTGGCCAACATGATGAAACCCTGTCTTTACTAAAAATACAAAAATTAGCTGGACTTAATGGCACTCACCTGTAATCCCAGCTACATTCATGTGAATGGCCCTCTACCAGAATATTGGCACTTGGAGGCTGAGGCAGGAGAATCGCTTGAACCCCAGAGGCAGAGGTTGCAGTGAGCTGAGATCATGCCACTGCACTCCAACCTGGGTGACAAGAACAAAACTCTACCAAAAAAAAAAAAGGCCTAAAAGGAGAATTTGTCAGAGCCTGGGTATCCCTGCCCTGGTCCCCCAACATTGATCCTACATGACAACAGCCTTCTGGTTACTAGGGAGAAGACTCCACTGTGGAGCAGGATTCACTGTCTCTTCAAACCCTCTAATGCCATCTGCTTTGCTTTCATGTTCACCAACATACTACTGAGGATTAATTTCCTGGCCTTGCTAGCCTGCCCATACAATATAATCACTAGGAGCACAGCCTATGGTATCCAACTTGGAAGGAGTCAAAACCCAGCACCACCATTTTCTTAGGGACCTTAGACAACTAACTTAATCTCTCAGAGGCCTAGTTTCCTCATATCTGAAATTATAACAGAGAGAAATATAAATGTTATAAGTCAGTCGTGGGATTAGATAACATAAGGCACAGCAAGTACACAGTGCTTGGCAGATAGTAACCCTCAGTAAAAGCAGTTATTATTAGTGGTATGTTTTTACTGTTACTTCCTTGATATGGTATCTGGAACATACCTAGATTTTCTATCTTATAAATTCAGGCATTGACATTCAGCTTCTACCTGCTAGAGAGCATGAATTCACTCAGCCTGAGAGTGAACTTGCTGAGGTCTAGGAAAAATGACTAGCTAGCATTCTTGAACCGCAAAGCCTTAGGTCAGTCCCCAGTGACATTACTGCCCTGGCATCAACTTCTATTCCACTCTGTGGCCCCTCATTCCCACCCATTGACCAATCACCCTCACTTTTGAAAAGCTCTAGATTGCTTTCTCTGTTTCAATGAAGTGCAAATGCTCTATCATGTGAATGGCCCCCTACCAAAATATTAGCATATCGAAACCAAGGCCTTGTCCTCCCTATTGCTAGAGCTCAGGACCTGGCCCAGAACAGGTCTTACAGTGTGTGGAATGGACAAATGACTTTAGGAGAGTGTCACAAGTGAATTGCTGAAGATAATAATATTTAGGTCAACGAATTACAGTGTTTGATGAGACCAAAATGGAAGAAAACATGAGTTCCTTTTTTGTCTTGTTTTTGTAGTTCTAATTATTTTAGAACATGCATTATTCCCAGTGTCCCATCCTCTCCTCTTATTCCCATTGCTCTTTTTAATCTTCACATTCCACTTCTGCCTCTTATATGGAAAGCCCAAAGTGGAAAGATCAGTGAGGAAGATGAGTATTGTACAGATTATTCGTCAGCATTCATCCACCCTGAGTGCACGAGACATCCCTATGGAGAGCTCAGTAAGAACTGAGTCAAACCTAGACTGTCCATGAAGCACCACAGGTTAATAAATAAAGAACAGATGAATAAGAGATTAATTCATTAAAGAGATACAAGATAAAGTTAGAGAAACCCAAGTAGCTGCCCAGGATGCTAGCTGTATTAGTCAGGATGCCAAATAGGTCCCCCAAATCTCAAAGGCTTAATGCTACAAAAGTTTCTTTCTTGATCATGACACGTATCTAACACAGATCAGGATAGGGCTCCATCTGGTTATGCAAGGACCCAGCCTGGCAAGGGAAGGAGCCAAGGGATGGTAGGTTGTGATACCACCATCCTAACAAAACGGCTTCAGTGCTCACTAAGACAAAGGAAGAGAAAGAACAGGGAACTCACCCTCTCTTCTAAACATCTTCGCCCAAAATGATATACATCACTTCCACCCAGAGCCCATTGGATGGAACTACTCATGACTCTGAACTGCAAGGAGGCTGGCACATGAGGCCCTCCTAGATGCTCAAAAGGAGAGAAGATGAGAATATGCATAACTCAAGTCTCTACCACAAATTTTGAACCATCACAGCAATCAGTAATAAAGTTGGTAGTTAACTCAGATTTTCAAATATGGAACTGGTAAAATTAAAATAGAGAGCACCCTCAAGTGGAAATTTCACAACCACTACTCACTGGGATCACCCTGCCTCTGTAGGTGGGTTCATTATGGACACTGCTTAGAACAATCGTGGCCTGGCCATCAACCCAAGGACCAGCCTGCTGATTGTCCCTAGAAGCTAGCAGAAAATCTGAAACCAAATCATACCCAGGGTCATGCTGTTTATTGGCAATGGGTGATTTTGTGTACTACTTAAAATTTAACTCCAGTAATAGGCTTACCAAGAAGTTGTCTGGTTCAGAAAATCAAACCAAAAAGGTTTCAGAGAGTGAAAAATAGAAAAGTGAGACACTTCCTAAAAGGCAAACCAGGGATAGCACATTTTAAAGCTCTTCTGAATGAGACTGTGCAACTATATTCTTGGAAGTTACCTACATCTGTATCCATTACTTATACTATCCATATAGTGATGGAAAAACTTGGACCTAGGTGGCTATTTCAAACACACTGAAATATCACATTAGAGGTAATGTATATAATGAATTCCTTGTTTTATTTATTTATTTATTATTGATACAGGGTCTCACTCTGTCACCCAGACAAGCACAGTGGCATAATCTTGGTTCACTGCAACCTCTGTCTCCTGGGCTTATGAGATCCTCCCACCTCAGCTTCCTGAGTAGCTGAGACTACAGACATGCATTCCTGTACTCGGCCAAATTCTTTGTTTTAAATGTTAACACAGAGTGAAAGAAATTAAATGTAATAGAGAATCAGTTTCTCTCCTCCTTCACTAAAATAAATATTGAGCAAATATCTTTAAAACACTGATAAGAACAGATGCCAAATTAGCCGTCTGAGGCATCCCACATCTCAGCACAAGTCTGGGCACAATACAGCTCTAACAGAGCCAGAGGCAACTCTATCTTTCTATAGGCAAAAGGAGGCATCTTGACGTTGGATTTGGATACAACAGCACATAAGAACTTGCATGGCAAGTGACTCACCAACTTGGACAACCTATTTAAACTAGCAAATGGCAATAAGAATACTTATCTTGTAGGATTATTTATTTGGTGAAATAAATAAGCTATCACATATATGTCGCCCAGCATGAACTTGCCTGGTAGATAACAGAGCTTTAGTATCTAGACCTAAATCGATTGACTGTTGTTGCAGGTGGGAGACTTGAACTTCAGCCAAGCAAGATGAACAAGAAGTGGGACAATTCAACAAACTATGCCTCAGCTTTCCTTTCCGCAAAATAGAGATGACAATAACTGCTTCTAGCTTCACAACATGGCTATGAAGATGACCAAGATAAAGCAGGGAAGACCTCTGAGCTATCAGGAAAAAGACATAGGAGAAATCCACACTACTATTACCTTTGCTGAGTAATAACTAGGGATTTTCCCGACCAGGAAACAGCTCTCTACTAGAGAATGCTTGCTGTCCATATCATGCAAATGCTACAGTGCTGACCTATTTGCCAATGTCAAGTAAAATCTTGGCAGGGCTTTTAGTTAACTGAGTTCATTATGCTTAACGACACAGCGTCAGGTGAACAGGAAAATCCCGACAGGGCCTCCCTCCTGCATTCTGAGTGTAGGAGTTGACTGAACAGGTTTGGGGCTGAGTCGTCGGCAACAAAAGAGAACTAAACAAAACTTTCCACTTCCAGTTTTGTTTGCACACTTTTCGGACATTCCTGGGGTTTCCCGTTTCCTGTTCCCAGTTTCCAGTGGAAGAGCCCTTTTCTTCTAGGGACCACAGATCTGGGGCCACTTTTCCTAGTGACTTATATTTGCCGTTTGGCTTACCAGCATTTCAGGAGCTGCCCTTGTAGAACCAACCAATGAGATTTCACTTAAAAAAAAAAAAAATCCACGGTATTTGTTACTTCCACAAAGGGGAAGAAACAGGAGCTGCCCTTGTAGAGTCAAACAATGAGCTTTCATTGGAAAAACAAAACAAAACAAAACAAAACAAACAAACCGACAAAAAACCATGGCATTTGTTATTTCCACAATGGGAACGAAACATTCACAAAAACTTAATTTTGAGCTGGTTTAGAGCTCACTTTGGCAAAAGGGGAAAAATGTGTTTTCACATTTGTTCAAAGTAGTAGCAAACCTCTGCACAGGCCCACAGCCTAAAAGAGGCAGCTCATAAAATCTTCTCTGAAACCTTTTCATAAAACAAAGCTCATTTCTCTAGGACCAGTCCCTCCTGAAAACACCATGCCAGATCTTTGCCGACCTTCTAAACGGCAAGCCCACCCCCGGGAATAACATGAGTCCCTGTCCTCAAAGAAGCGGATGTCTCTGAGCACCGTCTCATTAATCCTCATGATCAAGCTACAACGAAGTCAAAAACAGTCATTATGTTTTCCCATTCTGCAAATTTTATGAGCTCCATCACTTGCCTGGGGTAACAGGACACATTTGTGGCAGAGTCCAGCCTCCAGGACTGGCCAGCCTTCTGGGAAATTACTGCTTTCCGGTAGGTTCTTGTGTCATCATACAGCCACTCATTTGTTCACAGCCTGGACAAACATTCACTGGATGCTGACTCTGTGCCAGCCACTGAGCTTCGTGCCAGGATGAAGAACTGATTAATAAGGAAAGGTCCTGCCCCAGATAAATTTATAGTTTAGGAGGGAGAGGCTGGGAAGTCAATAGATAATTGCACAATCAGAGAACCACAGGCAATATAACTGAGTGGTGAGGAGTGTGCTAGGTGTAAAGATCTGGGTTCGAATTCCAGCTCAGCCTCACATTTGCATTTTTTTCATAGCACTTATCTCTAACATACCACATATTTTACCTTTATTATTTATACACATAAACACGTGCGCGCACGCACACACACACACACACACACGTGCGTGCGCGCGAATAAAAATTACATGAGGACAGATATCTGTCTGTTCAGGGATATACCTCCAGGGCCTAAACAGCACCTGGCATGTAGCAGGTGTTGAATAAATACTCACTGGATGCATTGGATGAGTAAATTCACTATGTGTCCCTAGGAAATGTACTCGTCCTCTTTGATCTTCAGTTTGCTTGTCCATACTAAAGGGGATGCCAAGATGATGGGATTAGATAACATATAAATGCCCAGCACAAAGCCCAGCAAAGATCACAATAAGCAAAATAAATGGCCATGAATGTTCAATACTGATAATACAGTGGGCTTCGGTGCTAAGGGGATCTTACTGAGCATCAGCGGTCTCTGCCTGAGAGTGTCAGGGAAGCTTGCCATGTTGACTGCTGAGGGATGAGTAGTAGAATGTTGCTAGAAGAAAAGAAGAAAGGAAAAGGACTCAAAGCAGCAAGGAAGGCAAGGCAAAGGCTGCGAAGACTTCACGCTGCTCTCAAGCGCCAGTGTCTCATACCCCATTTTTGCTCACATCCATCCCTGTGCCCTTGACAACTCCTACGCTTGAGGGGTACTATCTCCAGAATCAGTTTCATGACCCAGCATAGAGCAAACGTCCCCTAATTCCTCATACACAGAGGCAGATTAGTCTTCAAAGATATTGCAGCACTGGCCTTTCCTTGGGGCCCTTGCCACGGGCTGGATTCTGTGTGCTCAGTACAAATCCGCAGAGATGAGGCTGGCCATGTAGTGACTGCAAGAAGTAAAAGAGGCTTTCTGCTCGATGACACATTTCTGATTCAGTCTGCCCTGACAAAGCTGGAGATTAAGTTTCCTTGCCTAAAGCTGCAAGGAGAAACATGACACCCTTTGCTGGCTACAAGTGGAACACGCTTTATTAACCCAGCCTTAATTATATTCCATTTTGAGATTCAATAGTTTCGATTGCAACACAGAAAGAAACCAGGGTGAGTTGCACCCCATGGGACTCTGTCCACAAATGAGGTTGGAAAAGTGCCTTGAAGGCAGTGACCGCTTATGCCAGCCAGTCAGAGAGGTAGCCTAGAGCCTGTGCCTGGCTCCAGGGGAGCCTCAGAGGTGGCCAGGTCAGGACAGGGCTGGGTCCATAGTCAGCTGGGTAATGGGAAGGTGGCTTCTATTTATGAAGGAAATGATGTCTTCCTCTGAAAAGTCTGAAACGAATGTGGCAGGAGTTGCATATAGCCTAAAGCGACCAGGGAGAGAATGCAGGCAGCTCTTGCCACACAAATGAAATTATTTTCATCTGATCATCACACACTCTCTTTTCTTCTGCCAGTTCTTAAAAAATGCAGAAGATTGCCATTTTTTTTTGTATACAGATTACAATCTATACTATCCGAGGCAAGCAAGCTAATCTTGTATTCTTCTTCTGTGGTCAAGTTTTCTGCAAATATTTTACCTGCCTTCCTATGCTTTCCAAATAAGGTAACGGAAACAGCTGATTGGTCTAAAGGCTGGGTGTCTCCATTACAATACTAATAGCTACCTATTATTAAGAATTTACTATATGCCAAGAAATACATGAAATTCACAATTCTATGTGAATTGTCTCCATTAAAGCTCCACAACAGCTTTAAGGGCCAGCATATGCATTTCATTCTTCTCATTCCCACAGTGAGAAAAAAGGCAGAAGAGAGACGCCCACCCAAATCTACATGAAACCCAAGTTTGCACCCATCTTGCTATACTCTGGCTACACTGCACCACAGGGTCAAGAGGACAGGGAGCATGCTTGAGTCATCCTGGGTCCCCCAGTACCAGCAGAAGTCCTGATGAATGACAGACCTCAGTTATGCTTGGTTAATTAATTAACTAGGTAATTTTAAAGAACCTTAGACTGGGAACAAAAGGGTTAGTTAGAAGCCAGCTCTGACAGTAATAAGCCATGTGGATTTGAGTCAGGTACTTCCCCTCTGGACGTTGGCTTTTCCATCTGAACAGTGAAGTGGCTGGACTAGATGACCTCTAATGGGACCTGATTCAGGGTCTTGCCCCAGGTTCACCCAGCCAGGCAATGTCCAAAGTCTGCATCGGATGCCTATCGGCCTCCTCCTCTCCCACCCCACACCCAAGTCCACATTCACAGAAACAGGCCCTTAGCCTGACAACATGTTGGCCCAAGCCCCAGTGAGTCATATGTCAAGCTAAGCAGGTATGTAGGCATGTCTGAGTTACTGCTAAAAACGCAAGGCTGGCGACTGTCTACTAAAGGGAAGAACAGCACAACCAGAAACTAGCTCTTTAAGCCCACAAATGGAAAAGAAGAGCCTCTATGAGTACAAGGGATCCTTCTCTCAATCAGGGAGAGATGCAAATGTTTAAAAAAGAGCCTTCTTGGACACAGGTGAGGCATTTAAAATTAAAGCCTTATCCTTTAGTCACTGTTAACAGAACAATTTGGTTATTTTGCCACATTTAGTACATTACGTTTAGCACCTACCCCGTACTAAGTGCTAAACAAGGCACAAAGAATATAAAAAGGAAACAAACATACAATTCTCAAGAGCACACAATCTTGTGAGAGGCAACTATAATCCAAGTTGGACTTTTAGGAGTGAAAAAAAAAAGCGCTAATTCTGACGGGGAAACGGAAAAGGAAGGGGGGAGGGAGGATGGAGGCTGGGGCTGCTTTCTGTGTGGACATGACATTTGATTTAAGCCTTGATGAAGAAATAGGCTTTGACAGGTGGAAGTAAAAGATGATTATTTTACCCAAGGCAAATGATTAGCAAGTGTTGTCTCAGCATGATGTGTACACACGTGTACACACACACGTGGATTTGAGCCAGATACACACAGGTATCCATATTCAGAAGGTCCTTTTGCATGCACCTGCTCCCATTCAATAAGGTTTCTGTCAGTCCAGCCCCAGGAGTACTCACTAACCATTAGGACAACTGGTCACATTCCCTGGAATAACCAGGTGGAAACACATGTCTCTGTTAAGTACAATTTAAACCATATGCCTTTGCCTTATTCCTGCCTAGTTCATCAAAATGGTCTTTCACATTTGAGTTTGTATAGCCAGGAAGTTTCCAAGATCTTTTTTTTTTTTTTTTTAATTTTACTGCATAGGAAGTTGCTTTTTTCTAAAGTGAAACCCACTTAAAAGTGAAATCTCAAAAGACTCTAGGATGCTCTTAGAAGGGGTTAGATGTGTTGAGATTCACACACAAGGCCCAAAAAGGCAGAGATTCTTCCAAGGTGGGTTTATTGGTTCTGAATGGTGCTAAGGAGCTCTGTGTTTTCCTCTATTTTAATACTTACCACAAAATTTAATGTGAATGTATAATTTATAAGGTAATTCAGGGCCCCAGGGCAGGGGTCAACAACTAAAGCCTGAGGGCCAAACCTGACCTGCCATCTACTTATGCATGATCCATGTGTTAAGACCTGCTTTTACATTTTTACTTTAAAACAAAATTTATTTTCAAAGACAAGATCTTGCTGTGTTGCCCAGGCTGCTCGCAAACTCCTGAGCTCAAGCCATCTTCCCACCTCAGCCTCAGGCACATGCCACTGTACCTGGCTAATTTTTACATTTTAAATGGTCGGGACAATTTAAAGAATAGTCATATATTTTGTAACATGTGGAAATTACGTGAAATATATATTTGTGTTCATAAAATTTTATTAGAACACAGCCATTCTCATTCATTTAGATATTCTCTATGGCCACTTTCACACTATGGTGGCAGAGTTGAATAGTTGTGACATACCATATGACCCACAAAGCCTAAAATATTTACTATCTCACCTTTTGCAGAAAGTGTTTGCCAACATCTGCTCTAATGTAATAGAATGCTCTTACTGAATGAGATGCTAAGAGTTTTGTGATGGGTACTGAAGCTAGAAAATGAAATCATCTAGAAGTTGCTGGTGGTTTTTTTTTTTTTTTTTTAAAGCTTCTAGGAACTAAAGGATTGAATTACCTTTGGGTCACACTGTCCCAAAGGTTTTTGAAAAATAATCTAATGGGCCCTTGAATTACCCTGATGTAAGCAATATACCCTGCCATTATATTTGAGGTAAAATAAAGTCCCCATTAATCTGAATGTAAATGTTTATACTAAGAAGTAGAGAATTCTCTTTGGTATATAAGTTAGATATTTGTTAAAACATAGCTGTGTGGTTGCAGACTTTGTACCTTCTTTGAAGAAAACATTTCTTTTCCCTTCTTTTCCATATATGGTTTCACTCTTCCCTGTGATTGTAAACTACTGCTTATTCTTGGGAAAAGGTGTGTGTGTGTGTGTGTGTGTGTGTGTGTGGTTTTTTTTCCAGAATTTTTTCTCAGGAGATTGGTAGTAGAGACCTAAAAAATCTGGAAGATTCTATCTTTAAGCTGTGGTTAAGACAAGCTTGGCTATGTTTAAATCATCTTGAACTAGATTATGATGTTATTCATGAATACTAACCAAAGTTTTGTGGGAAAGGGTGCACTCTGATGTGATGGTCTTTGGAGGACCATGAGCTCATGGGCAGAACTTCCTCTGGAAAGAAGGCATGTCCCTGCTGCACATGATTCTCAAGAGAAGACAAGCCTAGGGCAACATATGAGGACTAGGGAGGCAAGACCTGACTGGTGGGAGTGGGAGAGAGATGGGAATAAAATTGTATTCTCACTGGGCTGTCATAAATTGAGGTCTAGATTCCAGTGAAGGAGACATGCTAAAGATCAGAGAGACTCCCATAAGGAAAGGAAAACGGCCTCTTTGAGATAGGCAGGCTGGGCAAGACCATGCAGGGGCCTCCAGAGGGTGGGTCTGGACCTATAGTCCCTGACGGCTGACATACAAAACAGCAGTTTTTAATATTCTCTGCTTGTTTTGCCTTCTATAATCTCCAAAAGTCAATAAAGTTGTGTTCAAAACTTACAGCCTAGGCTTGAGTGCACGTTGTTAAAATAAAAGAAGAGCCTGCTCCATATTTGGGTAAAATAGGAAAGAGGAGAGCAGGCCCTCTCTCGAGCCCAGATCACAGCCATGATACTCAGCTGAGGACAGCCATGCCGCGCTGAGCTGTGGCTGACAACAATGGGAGCTCCACAGCATGGCAAAGAGGTCAGAAATGGATCTATTCCTGGGGCCTATTCATTTCCACACACAAGCCAGCACCCATAGAAACTCTGAGAACTAACAGAGTTCTCCAAGGAGTATATGCATTGGCCATCAAAGCTGAGAAAGGCTCAAGTCAATAGTGATAGGTGTTTAAGGAATGTGACCTCATTTTATATTCAAAGGTTGATGAGGCCTGCTACTTCTACTGAAGTAGCTACTTCTGCTGACAGCCTCCATAAACTCAGAAGTTCCTTTAGAGTGAGCACCGTGCCTTTGTAGTCTTCCCACCTCTACCAACTAGCATAAATTCTTTGCTCTAAGGAGGATTTGAGTGCACTAAATGCATAGAACAGAAGGGTGCAGAAGTTATGCACATGCACTTTCATGTTAAAGAGATGGCACTGGATCAAGCTTAGGGGCTCACTTTAAGATATGCATTTGTTCTTTGGACAAATCATCTGATAACTATTCCATTGAGAAATAGATACTTCTGCCTCCAAAACTTATCTTGAGAAATCTGCAAGAACAAAAGTAAATAATTTCAGATGCATTGCAATGGCATGTGGGCATATCTTAGGAGAACATCTTAATTACCCAGGAAGTATTAAGGATTGCAAATAAAATATTCCACAAGTATAGCCTGTCTGCTTGCAGCTACTAAATTGATTATTTGAGATATGTTTCACAGTTGAGAGTTATATTAGCACAGTCAACACCCAATAGATTAACCACAATAGCAATAATTAATTTCTTCTGTTGAACAAGGAATCCCAGAATGTCTGAGTGGTAAAGGACACACAGATCATCTAGCCCAATACCAGGTTCACTTCCTGCTGCTCCGTTTTCCCATGCATGTAACAGACACAGCAGCCCTCTTTCCTAGTGAACATGACAATGGCTTCACAATCCCTATCAGCTAAGCCTTCTGAGCCAGGCATTCTAAACCAGGCAGTACAGCACCCAAGGGGCCCAAAATTGGTAGAAGATGAAAAAAATATTATATATTGTAATGGTTTGTGGCCTTCCAAAGAGTCGCAGTACATACACACATAGTTTAACTGTCACATTAGAATTACATGAGAAAAGAGAATGACTAGGGGAAGAAAGGTCGGAAAAGACTTCTTAGGAGTTGAGAATCACCAATCTAGGCAATCGCTACCAATCCCCTAAAGTTGGCACATAAAAGGAAACTTACCTGCCATCCTGGATCGCCCAAGCATCCCATTTTAACTGACAGCAAAAGTGAGGCTCAGACAGGTGAAGTGAGTTGTCCCAGACAACATATGCAGGAAATGGCCAAGCCAAGTCTTACATTCTGACTTTCAATTAAAGTGTCCAGTTCATATTGTGATGTATCATGTTATTACCAAAAGGAGGCTGGAGTGGTAAACCCAAGCCAATCTGAGAAGCAGTTTGTTTGCCCACCCTACCAGGGAGTCTGGATGGATGCTGGAGATAGCAGGGAACCACTCAAAATATGTAAGTAGGGGATGGTATCTCTTACATATTTTGGGTGGCTCCCTGCACTTTAGAGGGACCTCTCTAAAATGCCCACTTTCTAATCTATTTAGTTAAAATAACATTTCTTTATAAAGCAGGCAGAAAGGAGTAATAAAAATATTATAGGAACATTAAATTGTTAATTCACAATGTAAAGTTGTGTTCAAAACTTACAGCCTAGGCTTGAGTGTGCTTTGATAAAATAAAAGAAGAGCCTGCTCCATATTTGGGTAAAATAGGAAAGAGGAGAGCAGGCCCTCTCTCGAACCCAGATCACAGCCATGATACTCGGCTGAGGACAGCCATGCCGCGCTGAGCTGTGGCTGACAATGGGAGCTCCACAGCATGGCAAAGAGGTCAGAAATGGATCTATTCCTGGGGCCTATTCATTTCCACACACAAGTGTAGGGGAAATGAAGCATTAATGCAGAATACCTATGATCCTCTACTGAGCATCTACTGTAATCAGGAACAAGTGTCATGTCTCAAGTTCCCCAACAAATTGGCCTAGATAATTCTGAAGATTCTCTTTTTCTGTCATGACACATGGATCCCCATCTTATGTGTCTATCAATGAGTTGAGGGAATTGAAAAGCACACCCCCACACACAATCAATCCTTAATCACTGAAGTTATTTCAAATCAAAAGAAGGCAAAAACACATTAATTGTTTGATTGTAAAATGGATGTTTAGGGTTGTTCCCCACCCCCCAATGAAACAGCCCACATAGACTGGACCACTTTTAAAAATAAATTATACAATAACAAAATTCCCAGGGCACCTCTGCTAAGGCTGTTCAGAGCCTCATCTATTCTGGCCGAAGTGGTGGCTGCCAACACTCTGCGCATGGGCAAGGAGAGCTAATCAGTAGAATTTGCATAGCATCACTTAAGCTGATTTTGGCATCCCAGCCAGACATCTGTGCTGACATCTTACTCTCTCCTTTCACATCACTCCTCACTGTACCAGAGGGACCTCGCTAAAATGCACATCTGATCGTGCCATCCCCTGCTTATACATTTTGGGTGGTTCCCTGCTCCAACTATAACTATCAAACTTACAGTTGACCTTTACTCCTTAATTATGAAACTACAGTATTATGCAACGTTTCTTACAGAGCAAGAAACAACTTAAGAATTTTAAAATTATGTATAAGAGAATTCTACATGGACACAAAAATAATGTTGGGCATGTTGGGAAAGTTATTTCTTTTCCAATCCTGTTTCAGACCTTCCAATGATGTAAAGAGAAAAATCTCAGTTTGATGCCCTGTGATCTTAAAACCTCTCTAAAAACATGCTAAAGTTTTTGAACAAAGAGAGGGTAGATGTTAGGCTCAGAGACTTCAATAGAGATTAATACTTAGCTAAAATATAATAACACTGCTTCATTCTCATTGTTCATATTTTCATGGTTACTTTCCAATTATAGAAAGTATAATTAGTGTTTTTATTTATTGTAGCAATATGAAGTTTTCTTGTTAAATATATTTAAGCTAAACATTAGTCAGTTTAAAGAAACAGAACAAAGAAAATGTATTAGAGATAGTTGCGGATATTGCAAAAATAGTGAGGATGGCACCCAAGTGCCGAGTTCCAGCCTTAGAAGGCAGAAGGCCTGATAGGAACCACAAGTCTTCTGCTCTTGGGTAAGTTACTAAACTTACTGAGCTTTTTAAATTTTTTTGGAATTAGCAGAGTATGACTTGTAGTTGCAACTTTTCCTATGTAATTTTTTGTGAAAATCAGATGCAATTATGTACATGGAAATGCTTTGGAAATGGAGAGTTACAACATTAAGATCTAAACAACCCAGCTGTGACAGTGCACCATTCCTTTCCATCCTGCATACCCAATGTGGTTGAAATTTAATTGAGTTTAGTTGAAGACGTTCACTTGTGTCCATGAATTTAATCCTCCTCCTCCCCAAAATCCTGTTAAAATGGCCAATGATTTTTTTTTAATATAGTGAACTATGTCAGGAATGGCATTATTAGCGTATCAAAATACATGAGGAATTTTGCCAGATGTTGGACAGACCAGGACCATTGAAGAAATCACGGAATTGATAGACAAGCCCACCACCCAAGACAAACAAAGGAGGCAACCACAGGGCAGTAACAGCATCCCACGTCAGCCCCCACACCCTGAGCGACAGGGTCAGGAGGCCCCATTAGACTGGGATGAGGACAAAAAGGAAGGACCAACCTCAAACCCACAGATGACTTCTGGAAACTACCTTAGTCCAGGCAATCAAATCGAGGCAGGTGGCACTGGAGGGGTAGGGGGACATCACAGTCACGTCCAACCTCCAGCCCCACAGAAAGAGAACAAAAACGCTAAACAAAGAAGTGACTTATAAACAACTGGCCCTCCAACTTAACAAAATAAAAGTACAGGAATCTAAATTTTTATTCTTTTTGCCCTTATACCTTCATCAGGAAACTCCAGTCAGGAATCTAAAGAATGTATGTCCACCTCAACTTCAGATCCTGGATGAGTTTTCTGAGGATTCTGGGCTCATGGGAAGTTTAATATGAGACACTAGAAGAACTGCTCTGCCCAAAAAGTCAATAGTATTTGAAGTTCTATTTACTAGGACAACAATGTTAAGAAGAAGGGAGGTAGACAGGTTTGCTCTGCTTTGCACAGATTAAGCTTCACTTGTGATCATTCCTCTGACCGATTCTAAATCCACGCATAATAAAGGCTGTTCAAAACATCATATGTCTGCAATCTCTCCCCCCATCTCACCCTCCCTTCTGCCCCAGTAGTAAAAACCTGAGCCTAAGACAGGAGAGAAGAAGAGAAATTAAGGAAGTCTGATTGGGCTGAGTTAAAGAGTTTTCTCGGAATTTTGTTTTCTCAGAATTTTCTCAGAATTTTAGATGACAGACTAAAGCTAAAGCAGAGAAAAATATAAAACAATGGTAAATACAAATTTCTTACATTTTGCTGTATGTTAGGAAACGATCCCTTTGAGGTTTTCAAATAATTTTATTACATATCTAAATGTCTTCTCAATTGCCTTTGGTGGTGTGGACAAGGACCTGGACTGTGACATGAGTCCTCCCACCTTAACTTGGTCACACATACTGCAAGAGGGAGAAATTGGAGGGTCTTCAAAGCACAGTGGCTCAAGTGCAGAGTCCTGAAGTGGTGTTGCATGAACAAAACCTCAAAGAAATGGGCTATATAGCTAAAAGAAAAGGACAGAACTTGTGAGCAGGGCCTGAAGGGATGCATTTATTCTACCCTAAGAGATAAAATTGGGACAACCGGTAGAAACTGAGGCAGGGACAGAAATCTGCTCAATATTAGGAAATATTTTTTTTTTAACTGAGAATGCTGTGCGAAGCAGATTGAGCTTCCTAGGCTGGAGAGAGGATGAGACAGGGGTTGGAGGTTACCTGTCAAAGAAAATGTCCAAATTCAGTTTGTAGAATCTTTTCAATGGGACAATTTAAGCAAGAGGGGAGCTGGGAAATGGGACCTGGTTTGACAATCTTCCTAACAGATACAAAGATGAGAGTGGTGATGAGAGAAAAGGAAAAAAGTAACTGCATTTTTAAGAGCCCCAAGTTTTAAGGCCAATAGAGGCCCAACACCAATCCTCAGATGCCAAGGAGATTTTTCCTTTGAGATTCACCAGAAGACATTCTCTTTTGCTAAACAAAAGAAGTTCCCTTCTATTCTATCAAAAGAAAAGTAAGCAAACACTAATATCCTCTAACTTGTCTGTCCAATTCTCCTGCCTTGGAATATCACCCCAGACATAGTTCTGTCTCCTCCCTGATGACAAGTTATACTTTCACTGTCCCACTGCATTCTGGCCTGAGAAAGATCTGGGGTTTGCCTGGTCAGCCCAGGCTACAGCCGACAATTTCCAATCTTGCCGTGGATTAAATACAGACTCCCAGAAGACAAATTATCTTCTCCCAAGGGTGTTTGCCTCAGCAATTTCATCTCAAATGGAGAGTAAGACTGAATCAAACTCAGAGAATCCCCAAAGAAGGATAAGGCAAGGAATGAACACCAGCAGCTGAAATCCCCAGAAGACACTGCAGACAGGAGCTGGGTCTTCTCCATCCCTGGACTGAGACTCAGGCAATAACTGGCTGAGAGTCACTCAGAAGACATATCTGTGCCTGTGAACAAAGCCCAGGCCTTTGGGCTGCGTGATCATCACAGCACACTCACACCAGTGTGCCAACAGGTGAGCTGCTGTGACTAGCACATCAGATTTCTTTCTTTCCAGGCTTTCTGCAGAGTCCTCTCCTCACCGGTAAGGCAGGAAATCTGAGTAAGGCAACAGCCAGCAGCAACCACAATGAGTCAACAACAGGATGAGTGAACGTGCACGTGAGCACCTATGACTGCCTTTTCCTGGGAAGGCTCAGGAGATTCACAAAGGAGAAATGGCCCCTGCCCTTGAGGAGCTCACAATCCATTGGGAAAACAGTCATAAGATCTCACCATGGTAACATAATGTGGGGACGCCCTCATAGAGATGAGACCTTTGAGGGAGCACAGATAATAGAGTGATGGATTATCCCTGGGAGCTTTCCTGAACATTATGCCATGTAGGCAAGAAAAAGTGTAGTCGGGAGAGGAAAAAACATCAGCAGTGGCACAGAGGCAAGACCTTTGCTTCAGCTACTTGGGGTAATAAAGGGTTTGAGGTTCATTTATTACAGAATTAAACACAAATGAAACTTATGTAGATGATGGTCCCAAAACTAAAAGTGTTTTGGTAGGTAGAATCAAAGCCTTCCACTGATGGGACACCAGTAAACACTGACTGGCCAGAAGTAGATGTAAATTTGACTCTCGAGCAAATTATAACATCACAGCTATAAATATACACAAGGGATAGTATATAAGAAAGCAAAAGCAAAGCTTCTCTTGGTTACAGAGTATTCAGTTTAAAAAAGTGTCTGCCAAGCACAGACTCCCATTATGAGGGTAGAGCAGTAAAAACGATGGCACTGAAGGGCAGCGACTGGGAAAATGCTGGAAACGTAAACAGGTCAGGTTGTTAAACAGGGACTAACTTCTTTCACTCTCTATCGGAACACTGAGTAAATACATGAGAGATAAATTTCCATCATAATTCAGCTGCTTCAGCCCTGACCAATGACCAATTTAGATGAAGATGTCTTATGTCTGACAAGGCGCAATGGATCATGCTTCTAGTGACAGATCGGCAGGCTTCTGTCCAGGATAAACACCATCAGTGAAACCATCCTTTCCTGACCTCTCAGGAACTGTGGGATGCCTACTCAATGGGGCTACCTGCATTCCCTAGATTTTTCTCTTTACGAATTTTAGAAAGAATATCACATCATGGGTCACCAAATAAGCCGTCATTGACTCAAAGAAAAACCCACGAGCCAGGCATGGTAGCTTACACCTATAATCCCAGCACTTTCAGAGGACGAGGCAGGCGAGGTCCTCTGACCAATATGAATAAACCCTGTCTCTACTAAAAATACAAAATTAGCCAGGCATGGTGATACATGCCTGTAATCCCAGCTACTCGGGGGAGGCTGAGGCAGGAGAATTGCTCGAACCCAGGAGGCGGAGGTTACGTGGTGAGCTGAGATTGCGCCATCGCACTCCAGCCTGGACAACAAGAGGGAAACTCCATCTCAAAAACAAAACAAAAACAACAAAAAACCCATGAACAAATGATCAATTCCAGCAAACACAGGTGACACTGCTCTGTTGTTTTACCCCATTTTACTGGAGGTGGAGGAGGCAAATAGATCAACACACTTTCCTTTAGATTTCATTTTTGAAGGCTATTCGAGGGTAGCTCTCTCTCTCAGAAGATGAAAAGAGGTCGTTTTGGAGTAACAGAAAGTGCAGTAAGTAGGTCAAAGGGTTGTTTGTTTGTTTAAAAGCTGAGTTTACCTTACAGCCCCTAAATTTTCATCTTGAGCAAGTCACTCTGACTCTTTGGGTCCATTTCCTAAGAGATCTTCCCATTTATCACAATTTTTTTGGAGAGATATGACTTCCAGGTTAATTGATAGATTTGTTTAAACACTAGATTCAATCTCAAGATTCAGATAACAATTTCATTCATTTACTCAATAAATACATTGAACTCCTATTATGTACCAAGAATTGTCCCAGACATTGTTTCAGATTTAATGAGTTTCCTCATTCCTTGCTCCAAAGAGAACTTGAGGCAGCTTGAAATAGCAGCTCAGTACAATAAATACCAATCTTGAGAAAAATAAACTGAAATAAGGCATGTATAACCACATATGGTAAAATAAGGTCTTTCTTAGTTATTTGTTAGAGATAGGCCACTAGTTATTTGCTAGAGGAGACTAACTGTCTCTGAGCTTGCTAGCAGCCAATGCAAAGAGGGAAACACCATTTCATAATTTTCTGGGTAAGACACAAATAGCATCAAAGCTATTTCTGATGCTGAGATCCGAATATTTAATGTCAGCCTGTCATAAATACATCAAGCTACAGAAACCTTAATCCAGCAAACATTCACTCACATCTACTCTGTGCCAGATATTAAAATGAGTGATATAAGTAAAATCTAGTCTGTGCTCTTCAAATTTTTCAAGTTCACAAATCGCAGATAGCTGTCTATCCTGTCAATTCCTCCCCATTCCTGAAGATGCTCCATCAACGTGCCATGATATAATGAGGCAACCTTCTAGAAATCCTCCTAGCTTAGGGAAAATTCCAGCAGTATGCTGAAGCTGGGGATACAGAGATGGGGAGATGAGAACGGGAGTGGCGTGTTCTCTGTGGTTAGGAGACACAATGTCCTGTCTCCACCCATTGCTGCTCTAGAGTGTGTATCTGGAACACAAGCATGTAGAATTTGTGGATGTTTTTAAAGGCTTTATCACCAACAAAGAATCGACTTTGCAATGCTTTAAAACGCCACCATTAGCAAATGAGGACCATCTGACCTGAAAGAAGCTGCAGGCCCCCTGTCCTAGCTGGAGGGTTGTGCCAGGCCAAGGTAACTCATCTCCCCCTAGAATAGCCAGATTGTTCTCCTGGGTAAACAGAAGTTGACGAAGAAAATATACTGTACTTTGAAGGATCTGCTCTACAGGTCTTTGAAGGCATCTCCTTCATTGTCCTCATTGTCCCAAGAAGGCATCTCATTAAAACCCATTAAACAAAGTGACTCATGAAGCGGACAAGTGACCTGCTCAAGGCCATACTGGACAGAGTAGGAACCTGACTGCAGAAACACTCCACAACCTGCCTAGACCCTACTTGGGATTTTAAATCTCGGCTCTGTTGGGACTATGGCTTCCTGAGTATAGAGACCATGCCTTCATGTCTCGTTCATTTCTGCAGCCTCAGTGGCCTATCCTATGCCCGGAACATCACATTGTGCTGTTTGCACTGGGTTCTTACAACTCAGGGATGGATGAACTCTGTCTAGCACAGATTATCAATGCTGGGAGCACCTGGGAAGTGTTAACAAAACATGGATATGTGAGCCCCACCCTGAACCAAGCAAATCAGAACTGCTGATCTAGCTCTCACAGTACCAAAGCATGGACATCCCGCCTCCGGCTGAAGTCCAAAGTCACAACAGATCTCCAAAAGCATTGTTCTTGGAAGGTTAATTCCATTGGGAAGTCCTTGCCAGGGCTCTACCCATGGCAATCCCAGAATATTCAAAACCAAGGGCAGGAGCCTACTCCCTGTTACTGTTCATACACTGCCATCTAGTGGTTGCTGTGGCTCTTCCGGGGGAGTGTCATAAAGACACAGTTGTGCCCAGCTGCAGCTGAGAGAAATTTCTTTGGGTGCCAAAACCCCAAGCCATTTTATTATTTGAATGTTCTTTCCTTGCAGAATGTCTCATGATTTCGTCTCTTAGGGTATCTACAATGATTTTATTTGGATAAAGAGTCCAGAGTGGAAGTGGAACCAGGCCCAAACTGAGAATCAGCAACCTGTATGTAAGCCCTGTGAGTTCAGCAATGTGCCAGTCATTAGACCTGGGCACGTCACTTAATTTTCTGTGCTTCATTTTACTCATTTGAAAGATGAAGACAATAACTCAGCTGAGAGCTGAGAGCTGGGTTATTCGCTAGAACTTTTTTATATCAATGAGATCACTAATGTGTGAATTAGCATTTGTCACACATATCCACGATCATGAAATACACACACACACACACACACACACTCCTTGTTATGCAGGTCCTGACACATGTGGTAAGTGGACGATCAATAATAATTCATTTATTAAATACCTGGAAGCTAATCCTGTGATCTTGAGTCTTATGATCATGAAGATGACAAGACTACCTTTCAAATATGTGGCTTCAACTTTCTAAAGTAATAGGTAGAATTCACATCCCACTGAAAAGAGTTCTAGGTCTACTGAATTAACCGAAAGGTCCCTAAAGCAAAGAACCCCTGAGATGGGTCATACCGTCTCCCTAACCCAGGCATCGATTTAAAGATGCTGTTGGGAGACCTGTTGGGAGATTCTAACTCCATGCGGAGATTCTAACCAGGAAAATTCCAGGTGCAATCTCCATCCGAGGAGGGCCAAGGGAGGTAGGGGGAAGCAAGTCCAGAAGCTGCAAAGATAGGAGGCTCCCAGGAACTTCCTACCTGGGGAAGTGCTGTACGCAGGTCCTACCTGGGGAGAGGACAGCTTAATAAGGGGCATCTCAGGGAAGTCTTGCAATTTGAAGCCCATACAGACTCAAACCTATTCATTGGTGCTGAGGGTAATTTTCCGTCTTTTGCCAATTGCACTGGTTTTAAAGAGCTAAGAGTCAGCTTAGGAAATTTAAAGAGAAGACTTTAAAATTTATTGTAAGATTTTAGTTAGAACAGCAGCAAGTCTCCTACTCTGATATGTGTAAGAATCACCTGGGAAGCTACTTTAAAATGGGCCCCAAACAAAGATCCTGACTGCAGTGCTGTGGATGGAGCCCAGAATTTTCATTTTTAACAGATACTTCCAAGTGATTTCATTCCAGGTGCTCCACAGATGGGACCTTGAGAATCCCTGTTAGGAAATCTGATTTCTCCTAGAATTTAGGCCACAGAGCTATGAATTTTTATCCAGTGGATGTCTACTGAAATAGGTTAAAGCTCAAAATGGGGAGCAAACACATGGACTGGAAGGAAATCCAGTTCAGCAAAGCAGAGAAGCCAACAGTCTTGGCATCAGATAATAGGTGGAGGTCAGGATCAAGACATAACCCAGCAGGTCGGAGGGCATGGCCAAGGTAGGCATGACAAGAACTGGGTGTTAGACACATTTCTCCCATTCTCACTGCAGGAAGTAAGGTTTTTATCATCTGCATTTTACCACGAGGGCAGAGGAGGCCTGTTGACCCCTCACTATTTCTATCATACTATCACCCAGGGAATTCTGCAGTAATTTCCAGGGTCCCCTCAGCAGAATATCAGGACCTTTACATATGCTCTTTCCTTAACTATACCCTCTCTAGTCTCTTCCTCAGTATTTCTCCCACGTCTGGGGGACTCATCACCAAAGCTTCAACTCAAACATCTCTTTTCTTGCAAGACCCAAAACAGAGCTAATTATTGTTGAGATTTAGAAGCATTTGTTTAACAATAACTCATCACCAGACATGGGCTAGGCATGTTGCAAAGTTGTCTCATGTGACACAAAGACTGCACAAGCTAGGAATTATTATCTAGAACAGGGATCAGTACACTATGTCCTCCAGGCCAGCTGGATGATCACCTGTTTCTGTATATAAAGTTTTACTGGAATACAGCCATGCACATTTGTTTACATACTGTCTTTGGCCTTGGCAGGATTAACTAGTTATAGAAGGTATATGGCTTGCAAAGCTGAATATTTATAATCTGGCTCTTTACATAAGTTTGCTGACTAGTCTAGAAAGATGAGTGATATATCTAACATAATCCAGAGGGGATTTTTAATCTCTCCTAAATGAAAAATTTGAATCCAGGACTCTCTGACTCCTGAACTAACGCACAATCATGTTTTTATTATTTCTACCATTGGCATCTTATTTGTATGTCATTTAAATCACTTGTTCAACCCATTTTAATTGAGCTCCTACAAATAAGATAGGGTTCATGCCCTCTTATAACTACTGGATATAACTACTGGAGCAATGGCTTTCAAACTTTTCAGACTGTTAACCCCGATCAGTAAAACAACTTGTGAGCACACAACCACAATATAGGCAAATTAGTCACCAAATATATATGTTTACTATTGCAACAATGTATTAGGCACATTAAAAAGTATACAAATAATTGAGATAAGAGTCCTATTCAATTCTTCCAACATCCAATTTTGGAAACCATTGGACTAGAGGATTTATAGGATGCAGCGGAAGGTGCTAAGGAGAAAGGTGAGCATGGCACCTCTGAGGCTTAGCAAGAAGAGAGGAATCAAATGTGGGAAGGGCTGTGAGGAGAAGTCTCAAAGGAAGAGCATTTGACTTGAGTCCTGGGAGATGAGCAGGAGATGATCAGGCAAAAAAAAAAAAAAAAAAAAAAAAGAAGGCAGCGCGGAGGGCATTTGAAACAGGGGGAACAGCTTGTCCAAGACACAGAGGTGAAAGTGTGCTGTCCTCAGACAATGGGGCTTTGTTGTCTGTAAAAGGAGGCTAGAGGAAGATGAAGTGGGTCAATGGGGCTAGAACTAGTCTCTGCAGGGCAGGGTCATGAGTTCCAGACTAAATCAGAAGAGATATTTAAGAAGAGGATTGGCATTATTAAGTTTATGTTAGAGATCTCTCAGAAACTGGCAAAGGAAGGATTAAAGGGCAGACTGGGAGCAGAAAGGTTAGTCCACAGCAGCATATATTGAACCCAAGTTTGTTCCATTTATACAATCAGGGCTCTCTTTTAACTGAGCACTCCATCAAAGTAATGGTGATCATATTCATATTACTACTCTCCCCTTTTGCACCCAGCATTGAGCTGATAAAAAGAAGCTAACAACTACTGCTTGGATCATACTGAATTGACACTTGTTGCATTTGCAAGAATGAGCTTTCCCAGGGTGAGATCTCTGCTGCCTCTTTTAAACCAGCATGGCCCCAGGTCTGTGCCTGAGATGGGGAGATACAAGGACTTGAGGAGGCATGACTCCACACTATAGGAGCACAGGCCGCAAGGCAGGCCCACAGCTGGGCTGACTCGGCGCCTGGAGAAACTGCTGAGGATGTATGTTAGACCAGCCTGGCTGAGTCCTCATCCCAGGCTGAGTCACTGAATCAGTGGATGATGGTCTTGCCCTGAGCAGTACTGGGAGGCCAGCTGCTGACTGGGGCTCTATTATGAGGCAACTGGTCTGGCACATGTGTAAAGACTGATGTTAGGCTGGGAGCAGTGGTTCACGCCTGTAATCCCAGCACTTTGGGAGGCTGAAGCAGGTGGATCACGAGGTCAAGAGTTCGAGACCATCCTGGCTAACATGGTGAAACCCTGACTCTCCTAAAAATACAAAAATTAGCTGGGCATGGTGGTGCACGCCTGTAATCACAGCTACTCGGGAGGCTGAGGCAGGAGAATCACTTGAACCCAGGAGGCAGAGGTTGCAGTGAGCTGAGATGGTGCCACTGCACTCCAGCCTGGTGACAGATACTCCATGTCATTCTGCCATGGTGGTTTTACAGAGGCAGCAAAGATCTCACCCTGGGAAATCTCATTCTCGCAAATGTGACAAAGTGTCGATTCAGTATGATCCAAAAAGAAAAAAAATAAAAGACTGATGTTGAGTGCTTCCTGTCGGGGAAGTCAGAAAGGAGCCCCCTGGCAGCTCTGGACTGTCAAAAGCAGAAAATCAGACGTCCATGTCCTCCTCACCCTCCTTGTCTTTCTAGCTGAGCACTGAAGAGCAGAGTTTGCCAAGGGCCACAGAAAATGAGTTGCTCTAGTAGGATACAACAGGCTTGAACTAAAACTCACCCATGCATCTTGACCTTAGGGTCCATTTGGTGACATTAGGAAACTTCAGAGTAAAAAGAGAAAAGCAAACAAACAAACAAATGTTATAACCACATACACATAACCTTGGATAATCCACCTCCAGGGTCTACGGAAAGCTAGCTGGCAGTGTAGTAAAAACAACAGTAAGGTTTTGCAGAGGAAATCCTTCACATACTACACACCAGGAAGATTAATTTGTCATATTAACAGATCAAAAAATAAGCATGTGCTCACCCCTATAAACACTGGAGAGGGGTTTGGAAAACCCAAAACCCAAGAAAACCACT
The DNA here is from genome assembly GCF_001604975.1 of Cebus imitator. NCBI lineage: Eukaryota > Metazoa > Chordata > Mammalia > Primates > Cebidae > Cebus > Cebus imitator. Next base: position 1,053,246 of record NW_016107559.1, on the reverse strand, counting down.
TTAAAATAAGAACATATCAAGTGTGGTGGTATATGCCTGTAATCACTTTGGGAGGTGGAAACAGGCAGATTGCTTGAGCTCAGGAGGTCAAGTCCAGCCTGGGCAACATGGTAAAACCCAGAGCATCACCTGAGCCCAGGAATAGAGACCACAGTGAGCGTGATCGCACCACTGCATGCCAGCCTGGGTGATAGAGCGAGACCTTGTCTCAAAAACATAAATAAATAAATAAAAAGGAATCTTTATTCAGTAGTAGAAAGGCTATATCCCAACCTAAAATGCAGCATCATACTTATCAGGAAAACAGTAGAAGAAGCATTTCCATCAATGTCAGAAATAGGACAAGGTAGTTCTTCAACACCATTAGTATTTACACTTATTTTGTAGCTATTTACCAGCACAGTAGCTAAGATATAGAAATAATAGATGTTAAGTTAAAAAGAGGCAATAAATTCATAAGCACTTCCAGAAAATATCATTATTTGCTTAGACAATCCAAGGTAAGCAATAAGCTTAAACCTCAGGATTTATAATTCTTGAGTTTTTGGAGGTGGCATCAGAGGAATGAAAATAATCAAAAATATTTCCCCTGGAAAACAGTGTGAACTCTCCCTGTTGATTTTAAATGCACTAATCGTGCCAATGCAAATAGCATGAAACAGAAATTTCAGTCTCAACACCACCATCATGTTTCATGTACGCACCTAAGAAATACCCCTTTTCCCAAAAAAGAAAAGAAAATTCAAGAGAAGCAATTGACAAATGTTTAGAAGCAATGAGAAAATTCTTGAGGTGGATGAATACACAATTAATATACTGAAACCAATGGTTTCAAATATGCAAACAAGAGCCAATTAGAAAATAAACAGAAAATCCCATTTATGATACAAAAAAAGATAAAAGACTTAGCAATTAACAAGATCAACATGAGGAAAGCAGACCTACACAATCTACATACAAAAAATGTTTAAATGCTGCTCAGAAAAAGAGAACGCAAACAAATGGAAGACATGCTATGTGGCTCGATAAGAGCACTCGATAGCGCTTTTGAAAAATCAGTTCTCTTAAGTCAATCTACAAATTTGGTACCTTTTCAATAAAAGTCGCAATGGGATATATATATATATATATATATATATATATATATACACACATATTTTAACCAGACAAGCATATTCTGAAGTTTATACAGGAAATAAGCAAGAGTAATCCAAAAAATGTCTGGGGATAGGGGAGAGAGAGTGATGAGTATGACCAGCCCTACCAGGTATTCAATGTTTTAAAATCTACTAGAATTTAAAATAGTGTGAGATAGCCTCAAGAATAGGTTGATCAAAAGAATGGAGAAGAGACCAGCACAGTGGCTCAGGCCCATAATCCCAACACTTTGGGAGGCCAAGGGGGGACTAATCACTTGAGGTCAGGAGTTCAAGACCAGCCTGGCCAACATGGAGAAACCCCGTGTTCATCAAAAATACAAAAATTAACAGGTGTGGCGGTATGTCCCTATAATCCCAGCTACTCAGGAAGCTGAGGCAGAAGAATCGCTTGAACCTGAGAGGTGGAGTTTGCAGTGAGCAGAGATTGAGCCACTGCTCTCCAGCCTGGGCAGGAGAAGAAAGTTCAAAATAAATACAAATGTATACTGGGATATATGTGAAAATAGGTAACATTTTAAATCAGTGGGTCAGAGAAGAATTATTTGATAAATGATGTTTTGTCAACTAGGTAGGCATCTGGAAAGAAAAATAAAGTTAGATCCATACCTCACATCTTCCATGAAGATAAATTCTAGGTGTATCAAAGATTTAATCATAAAAGAATAAAATTTTTAAATATTAGGAGTAAACAAAGAAGAATGATTCTTTACATTATCAAAGTAGGGAAGAGGGTCATTCTAACTATGACTGAAAACAACAAAAAATATGTGAGACTACATAAAAATTGCTAAATCTGCCTTTTTAAGTCAAAATAAAAGCAATCTGGGGAAAATCCTTGCAATATGTATCATAAAAGAATAACTTTTTTTAACTTACAAAAAACAGCGTCTACAAATCATTAAGAAAGAATTTGAACAGATAGTTCTTGAAATGAAACGCAAATGCTTCCCGAACCACTCATAAGAGTGTCTCAATATCACTCAGACTTTGGGAAATGCAAATTAAAATTTTGATCTTTGCCAAAATGGTAGGTGATAAATAATATCTCATGATCAGTGATATCATTTATCATCACCTACATTTTGGGAAAGATAAAAATATTTGGTAACATATCACGTAAGCCAGGATGTGGGAAAAGAAGCATCCCTGACGTGATTGCTGGGACGGGGGATCCCCAAAACATCCATGGAGAGCAATGTGGCACTACCTACCAAAATGTTAAATACATGTGTCCTTTGATCCAGCAATTCTGCTTCTAAGACTTTATTCTACTTATTTGAAATCAGACATGTTTGAATATTTTCATGGTAACAGCCTTTGTACAACATTTTGGAAATAGTACTGAAACAAAGGAATCTATGGGGACTGCTTAATTAAATTATAACGTATCCATATGTGGTTATTTAAAAAGTTGCAGCAGCCCCATCTGTACTGATAATTTCTGTAATATACTTTCAGGTGAAAAAAGCAAGGTATAAAAAATAATAGAGAAAAGAAAATAGGCCGGGCGCGGTGGCTCAAGCCTGTAATCCCAGCACTTTGGGAGGCCGAGGAGGGTGGATCACGAGGTCAAGAGATCGAGACCATCCTGGTCAACATGGTGAAACCCCGTCTTT